>NC_134357.1:64485167-64565167 GCF_048569485.1 Anomaloglossus baeobatrachus | reverse complement strand
CACAGCACCTTGCGGTCAGGTGCAACATGAGGTGGGACTTATTAATACTCTTCCCTATGATGTGATCCTAGGAAGGGATCTGCCCTATTTTTGGACTTTATGGAAGGGACCTCCTAAGTCCCCTCAGATATTGGTCAGTCCGGGACCTGAGCCCTACAATCCTGAATCCGGGACGCCTGCCGTAGGGGTCCCCATGATAGGGACAGGATGTGAACCTGATAGGTCGCCCCTAGAGGTATTGGCAGGAGAGGCTGAGATGGTCGAGCCCATCCCGGAGTTGGAGGCGTCCCCGGATACGTTTGGGACAGCCCAACTCCAGGACCCTACATTAATACATGCCCGGAGTCGGGTGACAGTAGTTGACGGGGTGGCACAGCTGCCTGGTGCCCAGGTAAGATACCCCCATTTCGCTCTTAAGCAGGATTTACTCTACCGGGTAGATGAAATACGGGGCGTAGGGGTAGAGCAGTTGGTGGTGCCCCAGCCGTATCGCCGGCGGGTCCTCGACTTGGCTCATAAACACCTGATGAGTGGTCACCTAGGGGTCAAGAAAACGCAGGAGCGAATATTGCAAAGGTTCTATTGGCCCGGGGTCTTTGGGGAGGTAAAACGGTTCTGCGAAACCTGCCCGGAGTGTCAGCTTACCGCACCCCTGACCCACTTTCGCAGTCCGTTGGTACCGTTACCCATTATAGAAGTCCCTTTTGAACGGATAGGGATGGATCTGGTGGGGCCCCTCGTAAAGTCTGCTCGAGGGCACCAGCATATCCTAGTGATCGTTGACTATGCCACCCGGTATCCAGAGGCGATACCTCTCAGACATACTGCAGCCAAGCTTATAGCTCGGGAGTTGTTTGCTGTGTTCTGCCGGGTGGGGTTGCCCAAGGAGATCCTTACGGATCAGGGGACCCCATTCATGTCTAAAGTGACCAAAGAGCTATGCCGGCTACTCCAGATCAAGCAGTTGCGTACGTCTGTGTATCATCCTCAGACGGATGGTTTAGTGGAACGATTCAATAAAACCCTGAAAACCATGCTCAAAAGGGTGATTTCCAAAGACGGGAAAGACTGGGATATGAAGCTTCCCTATTTGATGTTTGCCATACGAGAGGTGCCACAGGCATCCACGGGGTTTTCGCCTTTTGAATTGTTATACGGGCGACATCCCCGGGGATTGTTGGACCTGGCAAAAGAAACCTGGGAGCAGGAGCCCACCCCCCATAAAAGTGTGATTGAACACATTTTGGGTATGCAGAACCGCATAAGCGCGGTCATGCCAATTGTGAAGGAGCATTTACAGGAGGCTCAGGCCGCGCAAAGCGGCCGCTACAATAGACAAGCCACCGTGCGGACCTTTAATCCCGGGGATCGGGTGTTGGTATTGATTCCCACGGCGGAGAGTAAATTCCTGGCTCAGTGGCAAGGCCCCTACGAGATAAAGGAAAGAGTCGGGGTGGTTAACTATAAAGTATTGCAGCCCGGTAGGCGGAAACCTGAACAAATATACCATGTCAACCTATTAAAACCTTGGCAGGAACGGGAAAACCTGATGGCTGTTTTTTCCCCACCTCCCTCCTCTTCGGGTCGTTCACATCCGGCTCCAGCGACCTCCGGAGGGGACGAACCGGAAGTAAGGATTGGAGAAGCCCTCACCAAGACACAGAGGCGAGAGGCCAGACGGTTGGTTCAGCAGAACCCCGATGTCTTCTCCGAGCTGCCCGGTAGGACCAGTCTGATACGACATGATATTGTCACCGAGCCCCACCTGAAGGTACGCCTGAAGTCATACCGGGTACCGGAGGCTCGACGACAAGCCATATCAGAGGAAGTAAAGTCAATGTTACGCCTGGGGGTCATCGAAAAATCCCGGAGTGAATGGGCTAGTCCGATTGTCCTAATACCAAAACCCGATGGCTCCTTAAGGTTCTGCAATGACTTTAGGAGATTGAACGAAATATCCAAGTTTGATCTCTACCCCATGCCCCGGGTGGATGAGCTGATTGATAGGCTGGGACAGGCGCGATACTTTACCACGCTCGACCTGACCAAGGGGTACTGGCAGGTGCCACTGACGGAGTCCGCCAAGGAGAAAACCGCTTTTGTTACGCCGGAGGGTCTCTTCCACTATGTTGTCTTGCCTTTTGGGTTACATGGCGCTCCGGCCACGTTCCAGAGGTTGATGGACTTAGTGCTGGAACCCCACCAGGCGTATGCTTCAGCGTACCTTGATGACATCATTATTTACAGCTCCGATTGGCAGACCCACTTGGAACAGGTACAAGCGGTGGTGGACGCGCTTCGAACAGCCGGATTGACAGCCAATCCCAAGAAATGTGCGTTGGGACTCACGGAAGCCCGCTACTTGGGCTACGTAATAGGCCAAG
This sequence comes from Anomaloglossus baeobatrachus, assembly GCF_048569485.1. NCBI lineage: Eukaryota > Metazoa > Chordata > Amphibia > Anura > Aromobatidae > Anomaloglossus > Anomaloglossus baeobatrachus. Next base: position 64,562,783 of record NC_134357.1, on the reverse strand, counting down.
GAGTGATTAAGCCCCAAATTAACAAAGTGGAGGCGATCCAGAAGTGGCCTAGACCCCTGACCACGAAGCAGGTTAGGGCCTTCCTGGGTATCGTGGGGTACTACAGGAGGTTTGTAAAAGATTTTGCGGGACTATCAGCCCCCTTGACGGACCTTCTCAAAGGCAAGAAGTCCGTCATGGTGCGCTGGACTCCGCAGGCCGAGGACTCCTTCCGGGCCCTGAAGGAGGTCCTGTGCGGACAGCCCGTTCTTGTAAACCCTGATTTCCGGAAAGAGTTCATAGTACAGACTGACGCCTCGGAGGTCGGCCTGGGGGCAGTGCTGTCTCAGGTGGTTCAGGGGGTGGAACACCCCGTCACCTTCTTAAGTAGGAAGCTCACCCCTCCCGAGCGGAATTATAGCGTAGTGGAGAAGGAGTGTCTGGCGATCAAGTGGGCCTTGGAGTCCCTACGCTATTACCTGCTGGGACGGCAGTTACGCTTGGTGACGGATCACTCTCCACTGGTCTGGATGAGGTCCGCCAAGGAACGGAATGCCCGGGTTACCCGGTGGTTCCTTTCTCTGCAGAACTTCCGGTTTACGGTTGAACACCGGGCCGGTAGGTTGCAGGGCAACGCCGATGCCTTGTCCCGCGGCCCATGTTTGATGGCAGGAGTTCAACCCCGCACGCTTGAACTGAGGGGGGGGGTATGTGAGACTGTGACCGGGGTTATCTATGACGGCCGGTATGTCTCGCCCCGGTTGTGCTCACTCCATGATAATCCACTATAGGGTTAATGCTGTTTTCCCTACAGGCTGAAGGGAGGGATAAATAGATTCAGGAACAAGGGCAGGTGTGCCGGGTGTGAGGGGGTGATCACATCTCCCTGAGTTCTCTGCCGGAAAGGCACATATGTAATATTGTGGACTTTTTCTTTGGAATAAACCGTGTGCTGTGAACCTTGGTGCCTGGATCCCGTGTCTTCTGCAGCGCAGCCGACGACGCTACCTCACAATATATATATATATATACACACATACATATACACATACATATACACATACATATACACATACATATACACATACATATACACATACATATACACATACATATACACATACATATCAGATATATGTGTGTGTATACATATGTATGTATGTTTTAAAATTTAAAAAAAAAAATTAACTGTTCTTCCACAATTGATGGTTTATATAACTTCTACAGTCCGATTGCTTCCACGTAGACCCGCACCACTCACTATAAGGGGTGTTTCTTGTTCTCCATTCCCTCTTGCTGCACAGGGCTCAAGCCTGCATGTTACCGCTCCTAACAAACTCTGTGACTGATGGATACAGCGTGTATACACCCTGTGACCTTTCCCATCAGACCAATTGGCGTGCACTCTGGTTTAAACCAATGTCGACCCGAGCCGGACTTAAGTGCTGGAGTGCCTCCCTCCCATGTTACATTTAGCAATACTGTGAACAAGACCCATGGAGGGTTGAAACGTTAACTCTATTGTTGCGGCATTTTCCCTGCACGCTGATTACCATGTCTGTGACCATTACATGCCTGCACTTTATTACAAAGTATTAAATATCTGCATCCTGCATACCAAAGTGTGGAGAGCTCAGGACCCCATAGATGGGTGATAAATGTCACTTGTGGGATAACCCCCCCCCCCCCCCCTTAACAATTTTTTTTTTTTTCTTTTTTCCTAATATAGCCGTTAAATATTGCTTGTCGGAGTGTTTTAGGTGTTTCTTCCTTTCTTTTTAGTTGTTGTCGTAGAGCATATATTTGTAGGCAGGGAAGAGTTCTCTTCTTTTCTGGTGTTGGCGTATTCGTCAGGCCTTTGAAGTGTTATCGTCGTCGTTCAGTATTGTGCATTTCCCAATTTTCGCTGTCGGCTGCTTTGTGATAAGCCTTAGTTATGGCTTTTTTTATTCTGAAACCCCATAGGACAGCTAGGTTTTGTTCTCATTTTATCTTTGTATAACGTGCCTTTCACAAGACGTCTTTTTGTAAAACCTGCTCTGAAGGAATTCTGTGCAATTTTTCTTCTCCAGACTTGGTCTAAGGCTATGTGCGCACTAGAAATGTGAAGTTTCTCAAGAAAATTTCTTGAGAAACTTCTGCCAGTGAAAGATTTCCGGACCTGCGGAAAAAATCCGCACCAAATCCGCATGCGTTTTTGCCGCGGATTTGCCGCGGATTTGCCGCGAATTTGCCGCGGATTTACCGCGGATTTACCGCAGGTTTGTCCCTGCAAGAAATAATAAAGATAATCCATAGACAGATAGTGGATAGAGGGAAAGATGGATAGATGAATAGATAGATAGATAGAGGGATAGATAGATAGATGAATAGATAGATAGAGGGATAGATAGATAGAGGGATAGATGGATAGATAGATAGAGGGATAGATAGATAGATAGAGGGATAGATAGATAGATGAATAGATAGATAGAGGGATAGATAGATAGAGGGATAGATAGATAGATAGAGGGATAGATAGATAGATAGATAGATAGAGGGATAGATAGATAGATAGATAGAGGGATAGATAGATAGATAGAGGGATAGATAGATAGATGAATAGATAGATAGAGGGATAGATAGATAGAGGGATAGATAGATAGATAGATAGAGGGATAGATAGATAGATAGATAGATAGATAGAGGGATAGATAGATAGATAGAGGGATAGATAGATAGATGAATAGATAGATAGAGGGATAGATAGATAGAGGGATAGATAGATAGATAGATAGAGGGATAGATAGATAGATAGATAGATAGATAGAGGGATAGATAGATAGATAGATGAGAAAAACCTATATAATGTTCCACCTCCCTGCATTTTCTAAGCTGGCACCCTTTAGTGACTTTCATGTGGCACTTAGGCTACTTTCACACCTCCGGTTTTTGCTATGCGGCACAATCCGGCACTTTGCATGAAAATCGCAACCGGTTTTTTTTGCTGCCGGTTGCGATTTTCCTGCATAGACTTTAATTAGTGCCGCATTGTGCCGCATGGCCTTGCGTTCCGTCCGTTTTTTGCCGCATGCGGCAGATTTAGCCGATGCGGCGGCCGGATGGAAAGTTGCCTGGCACGTTTTTTCGTGCGGCAAAAAAAAACCGCATCGCGCCGCATTCGGCCGATGCGGCACATTTTTCAATACATGCCTATGGCGGCCGGATGCGGCGCGATGCGGCAATAACCGCATCCGGCCGCCGCATGCGGTTTTTGCCACTGCGCATGCTCAGTAGCATGCCGCAAGCGGCAAAAACCGGACTGGCCGCAAAGGAAAAACCTATGCAAAGGATGCGGTGTTTTCACCGCATCCGTTGCATAGCTTGCACAGCCGGATTGAGCCGCAGAGCTCAAGCCGGATGTGTGAAAGTAGCCTAAAGGGTGCTTAGCCTTGTATTTAGCCATAAAATAAATAAATAATTAAAAAAAAATGACGTGAGGTCCCCCTATTTTTTGTAGCCAGCTAGGGTAAAGCAGACGGCTGCAGCCTGCAGACCACCGCTGGCAGCTTCACCTTGGCTGATAATCCAAAACAGTGGGCACCCCACGCTGTTATTTTAAATTATATAAATAATTTAAAACAAAAAACGTGGGGTCCCCCCCATATTGGATCACCAGCCAAGGTAAAGCGGACAGCTGGGGTCTGATATTCTCAGACTAGGGAGGTCCACTGTTATTGGACACTCCCCAGCCTAAAAATAGCAGGCCGCAGCCGCCCCAGAAGTGGCGCATCCATTAGACGTGCCAATCCTGGCGCTTTGCCCCAGCTCATCCCGCGCCCTGGTGCGTTGGCAAACGGGGTAATATATGGGGTTGATGCCAGATGTGTAATGTCACCTGGCATCAAGCCCTGGGGTTGGTGAGGTCAGGCGTCTATCAGATACCCGACATCACCAACCCAGTCAGTAATAATTAAAAAATAGACAACAAAAAAAGTTTTATTTGAAAAAACACTCCCCAAAACATTCCCTCTTTAACCAATTTATTGAAAAGAGCACAATCAATTCCACGTCCGGCGTAATCCAATAAGGGGGGGGGGGGGGGCACGGCGATCCATACCATAGTCGCTGTCCCAGTCAATGAAAAACAGAATGTTCCCCATTGGCTGGGAGAGCAATGCAGTGACCTGAGCTAACATCAATAGGTCAGCTCAGGTCACTGCAGGGGATGACGAGCGCTGCCATCAGGAGCATAGATGAGATCATTACCTTCTGTGATCATCTCCTGTACTGCTGACGTCAGCGCTGTCACTGACTTATCGCGAGAGCCCGTGACGTCACCGCTAGTGACAGTCTCGGGCCGCTCGCGAGTCGGCCCTAGACAGCAGTGACAGCGCTGACGTCAGGAGGCAGGAGATCGTCACAGCAGGTAATGATCTCACCTCCTGACAGCAGCGATCGTCATCCCCGCGGCTCCCAGCACTGCAGGGTGTCCGTGTCTGCCTGCGCTGCAGCGTGACAGGCTGCTGACACTGCGGGCAGACACTGACACCCTGCAGTGCAGGCAGCCGCGAGGCCGGAGCAGGACACACACTGCACAGACACCTGGAGGTCGCACGGAAGTGCTTCTGTGCGGCGTCCAGGGAGTGTGACGTGTGTTTCCTCTGCTCCTCTTCCTGGCATAATGACATCGCTTCCTGCAAAACCGCAGGCAGCGATGGGCATTACCGCAGGTAAATCGCGGCTATTCCGGTGGTATACCGCACATCATTGCTACCTGCGGAATACCCCCGGAATACCGCAGGTACCTGCGGAAATTAATGGACATGCACATTTTCTCAAGAAAGTTTCTCGAGAAAATTTTCTCAAGAAATTTTCTTGAGAAAAATCCGCACAGTGCGCACAGCTATTTTTTTTTCTCATTGAATTTCATGGGAAATGTCTGCACAAAGATTGCAGACATTTCTCAAGAAATTTCCGGGGCAAATCCGCGGGTAAATCCGCGGGAAAAACGGTCTAGTGCGCACATAGCCTAATTGTGGGTATCTCTGTGTGTGCGTCATATGCAGCATCTATGGCACGGATTTTAAGGTTTTTCTGTCAATGCTTTAGTTTTTGAATATATATATATTCGGCAAACCTGGCAGCAAAGGCTACTGTACTTATTACATTTGTAGGACAGGCTAAAAGTTACCTTCCCTGTACAGTATAATAATAATAGTCATTTATATAGCGCCATTAATTCCACAGCGCTTTACATACAATGCCAACTCTGTCCCCATTGGGGCCCACAATCTAGGTTCCCTATCAGTATGTGTTTGTATTGTGGGAGGAAACCAGAGAACCCGGAGGAAACCCACACCAACACAGGGAGAACATACAGACTGCTTGCAGATGTTGTCCTTGGTGGGATTTGAACCCAGGACTCCAGCGCTGCAAGCAGGGCCGGCTCCAGGTTTTTGTGGGTCCCGGGCGGAAGAGTCCCGGTGGGCCCCATCCACACGCAGACACAAACATACGTACACATACATATACATATATAAAGACAAACTCACAAAAATACGTATAGAACTGACATCTATACAGTCATATACACTGACATACATAAATACACATCATACATGCATACAGACACACACAACTCTGCTAGATACATACATACAGACACACACAGCTCTGCTGCATACATACACACATGGCTCTGCTGCATACATACACACATGGCTCTGCTGCATACATACACACATAGCTCTGCTGCATACATACACACATAGCTCTGCTACATACATACACACATAGCTCTGCTACATACATACACACATAGCTCTGCTACATACATACACACATAGCTCTGCTGCATACATACACACATAGCTCTGCTGCATACATACACACATAGCTCTGCTGCATACATACACACATAGCTCTGCTGCATACATACACACATAGCTATGCTGCATACATACACATAGCTATGCTGCATACATACACATATAGCTCTGCTACATACATACACACATAGCTCTGCTACATACATACACACACAGCTCTGCTACATACATACACACACAGCTCTGCTACATACATACACACAGCTCTGCTACATACATACACACAGCTCTGCTACATACATACACACAGCTATGCTGCATACATACACACATCGCTCTGCTGCATACATACACACAGCTCTGCTGCATACATACACACATAGCTCTGCTGCATACATACACACATAGCTCTGCTGCATACATACACACATAGCTCTGCTGCATTCATACACACATAGCTGTGCTGCATACATACAGACACACACACGTGGCTCTGAGGGGCCCACACACAGCTCCAGGGGCCAGCACATACAGCACCGGGGGGGCAGGGCATACACCTAAGGGGGAGAAGCCCATACAGCTCACCAGGGCGCATAAATCGGGGGGCGGGGAGGGCACATACCGCTCAGGTCACGGTGGAGATGGGGCCCACACAGCGCCGGAGAGAAGAGCTGTGCTGGGGGTCGCTGGCTGGCACTGCAACTCCTTCATCTGTGGGACTGAGCAGGCCGGTCGGTAGCTCCGCCCACAGATGAAGTTGAAACCAGGAAGTCTGCGCGCCTTAAAGGGACGGCGCTGCAGATTCCTGCCGAGGACTGCGGTCCCCGGAACTCTGCCCGGGGGCAGCAGAACTAAGGCGAGGGGGGCCCCGGCCAAGGAGCACCAAAACTGACGAGGCCGAGTGGGCCCCCCCGGCTCTCCAGGGCCCTGGCATTTGCCCGGGTATGCCGCGTGCTGACGCCGGCCCTGGCTGCAAGACTGCAATGCTAACCACTGAGCCACTGTGCTGTCCTCTACTAGCAAAGTTTTACTACCGATGGCCCACTTTGTGGGCTGCCATAAATTTTTAACAGTGACTATCCCATTTTTTTTGTAGACCAGTACCCAATTTGCACCCCATTTTTTCCACCTTTTTGGTTTGCAATTAGATGCAGCTGCTCCCTCTCATAATGGAGCATTTTGGCAGCAAGAAATGTTCCAGAAGTGCAGATTTAAGGGAAGCTTTCAGATTTTCCAAATTGTGCAAGAATCCGGGAGGTCTTTGTTTTTGTTACAGGAGGCTCACGGAAGTACCGCACATTGGCAAGTATGATCACAGTATACCAACGAGAACGCAATCTAAATTCAAACCCAGGACCCCAGCACTGCAAAACTGTGCTAACCACTGAACCACCGAGCCGCTATAATGTAATATATATTATAATATATACACACATATATAATATATATATTATATGTGTGTATATATTATATTATAGCGGCACGGTGGTTCAGTGTTTAGCACAGTTTTGCAGCACTAGGGTCCTGGGTTTGAATTTAGATTGCGAGCCCCAATGGGGACAGTGATCATGATGTATGCAAAGCGCTGCGGTATCAATGGCACTATATAAAGTATATAAATAAAAATATATTATTCAAAAATGCTACGGAATATGTTAGCACTGTATGAAAATAGAGATATTATATATATATATATATATATATATATATATATATATATATATATATATATATATATATATATATATATATATATATATATATATATATATATATATATATATATATATATATATATATATATATATATATATATATATATATATATATACACATATATATATATATATATATATATATATATATATATATATATATATACACATATATATATATATATATATATATATATATATATATATACACATATATATATATATATATATATATATATATACACATATATATATATATATATATATATATATATATATATACACATATATATATATATATATATATATATATTACATTTTTTTTTTTTTTTTTTAAAAACAATTATGCTTGAGACATTAGAGAACTCACATTTTCCATATTATCATGAATGGAGGCTTAAGGCCTTCACTGTGTTTGCACAGTGATGCTCATCACAATGTTCAATGAGGGGAGCTGTATTGCCGTCCTCTGCACAGTGGGTAAACCAGGAAAATCTCTGAGAAAACACAGCACTAAACTTATATGCTCACTTTGCCCTGACATGGCATGCAACCACAATCAGAAGGTGTGGACATAGCGTAGAAGTAGACAATGGCTTCTATTAGTTGTAAGTGACCCCGCCTATGAGGATCTTCATGCCTCCTCTGCTCTATGAAGGATGAGCACCATATACTGATGCAGTTTGTGTGGAGAGGTTAGCACACGTGTGTAACTCTTTCCTATAATGCTCGTAGGAAGTACGGAACAGCTGTGCAATAAGTGAGGACCCCACCCCCTCCCCTAAATCCTTTTGGAGTTTTATAAACCTTTGGACACCAGTCTACATTAGATCATGTGCTCCTATGACAAGGGATGACAAGAGCACTATTACTGCTCCACATTGTTCTCTTTTCTAGGATATGGCATCCTTTTCATGATTGCTTCTGACCTGTAGGACCACCACCTATTGTGCACAAATTTCAGAGGCAAGGGTGAACATTTCATTAGAACAACCAGGGGCCCAAGAGGTTGGGGGCCTATTTCCACCTCAAAAGCAGGATGAATTTGCATTATGATGAGATGCTGACATATTGGACTGCAAAGGGCCTGTATAATGTTCCTTCACAGGGGCCCTTTTAGGTCTGTGTCCGCCATTGATCAAGGGAACACTCTATTCACAATAATTGTGTTGTCTAAGCAGACCGTGCAAAAGTCTTAAAAATATGATTTTAGGGCATGTTTAAAACTGTGGATATTTCGAATTAACCGGTCTGGGATAGTGCACTCCAGACAACTGGGGCAGCTCAAGAGAAGTTTTTAAAATTGTAGTTGGGGCTGAGATAATAGAGGGTTTCAGTACTTTAATCCTGGCTTAACATGAATTGATCAATGTATAAACATGTAATATCATAAAACCATATCATTCAGGACAACGATGTCCATGTGTGTAATGTGTGTTAATCTTCCAAACTTTTTCCTCTATTTCCATGCAGCCAGGAGCTATGGTCGAAGACGAGGTAAATACACTGACACTTGTCATGGGTGTTCTTAATTACCAAAATCTTAAAACAAAAAAAAATCAACACTATCCAATGAGCTTTTGCATTTTTGTGATTTTTTATTTCCTTTTTCTATATTGACTATGCTTTTGAATGATCAGCAATTTCTCTCATTCAATTAAACTTTTATTTTTAATCTTCTGGGAATGATTTTAGGTCTTGTTGGGTATTTCTGTTATGATTTAACCCCTTTTTGGCAGTGGATTAATTAATTGGGTTTAAGGGGTATTCCAGTTTCAGCAAAAATTATTTTTTAAAAATTGTATAATCTAAATTCTGACCACTTTGAGGTGTGCATGCTCGACCTCCGTTCCATTCAGACTTGTGATCTCTGGGGCGCTAGGGGTCCTGGAGGTCAGACCCCCAACTATTAAGAAGTTATCCCCCTATTCTATTGACTGGGAATAATTTAGTGGAACCTCTTTAAAGACTCACATACACATTAAAGTCAGCAGAACCTTCTGATTTCGGTGAGATTGACCAGCTAATGTGTATGGAGACCTCTTTTCTCTACCCTGGCGCCATCCTGCAAGATTATTAAAACTCTTGAAATGTACAAGTCCAATCATTTTTTCCTTTTATAGTGGGATGTAAGCCTCTGCCTTGTAGCTTCTTACTCCCCTACCCCTCTGAGAACGCCTGACCGCTGAAACTTCATGTGTATGGCGATTGGCAGATGGCAATTTTTTTTAACATACAGGCACATTAAGTTTAAGCATAACAGAAACCGTTTATTCAAGGTCACCGATATTTTCTATGGGAAGGTTATCAGTAGTGATGAGCGAGCACTTCCATGCTCGGGTGCTCGGTACTTGTAACTAGTGATGAGCGGACACTACCATGCTCGGGTGCTCAGTACTCATAACTAGTGATGAGCGGGCACTACCATACTCAGGTGCTCTGGTACTCGTAACTAGTGATGAGTGAGCACTACCATGTTTGGGTGCTCAGTACTTGTAACTAGTGATGAGCGGACACTACCATGCCCGGGTGCTCGGTACTCGTAACTAGTGATGAGCGAGCACTACCATGCTCAGGTGCTCAGTACTACTAACTAGTGATGAGAGGGCACTACCATGCCCGGGTGCTCGGTACTCGTAACTAGTAATGAGCGAGTACTACCATACACAGGTCCTTGGTACTCGTAACTAGTGATGAGCAGGCACCACAATGCTCAGGTGCTCAGTACTCTTCCGGAAAAATGTTCAAGTTCCCCATTGAGTTCCATTCTACACGGTACTTGAGTGGAGCCCGTCCGTGAGTCCGACAGCTCGTTGAGAGTCCCGAGCATAGTGGTGCTCGCTCATCACTAGCCATCAGTAATAAATCAATGGTGATTGTCCAGGATTTTTAGAAAAAATAGCTGTAACATTTATGAGAACACAAGCTTTGAAAAGATGTCTGGGGACCACGTGTCTCTCAAAACTAGTCCAAGGCAGGTCCCTGGCGGCTTTTCACGATATCGCTTCTTATGACTGACCTAGCAATATAATAAACCTAACAATACAAATAAAATCATAAACTAGGAATTTCTAAATGATGGCTTGTGAATAAAGTAGTCCTCGTTTAGCTCATGGATAGCTTTTGGATATTTAAATTCAAGGTAATTTCCTGTTTTGGAAAAGCACTTATCCCCTGACTGCAAAGCTTGTGGTTTACCTACCCTTTCCTGGTCCAGTGCGGAGTCTCCTATGCTGCTCCCTGTTATTGCTTGGAGGGCTGGTGTCAGGTTGACAACACTGCAGCCAATAACTGAGCTTATTGGCTTCTCCTGCGTTGACGGCAAAGTGCTGCCGAGTTCACTGATTGGCTGCAGTGCTGACAACCTGATTTTGGTACTGCAGGCAATAACAGGCATTGGGAGCAGAAACTGTGCTGGACCCAGGGAGTGTAAGTAAGGCACACTTATTTTTTAAAGCTAAATAAAGCTGTAGTTGGGGGACTGGGGTTTAACCGACACAAAATCTTGTGCCCAAATTACTCCTGTGATTTGTACCCTTTAAAGGAGTTGTCTCCTAGACTCCTTTTCAATTTTAAGCAAGGCTGGTGATCCGATAATTCCTGCGCTTCCGTTTTCATAAACTCTCTATAATGGAAGAAGCTGCAGCTTGCTAAGGGTAGATCTAGTATTTTGTGGTGATGGGTTAGATCTTCCAGAAGTGGCCATTAAGGCTATGTTCACACAGTGAATTTTAAGATGCGGCATTTTTGGCCCTAAAAAAAACGCACCTGCGGAAAAACGCATGCATTTTGATGCGTTTTTACCGCGTTTTGCCCAATGCGTTTTTTAAATCAAATAGATTAACTGGAAGGGCTCAAACACTAAAAAAAAAAACGCAAAAAGAATTGACACACTGCATCTTCAATGATGCAGACAAAAAAAAGATGGCCAGTGTGGACAGCAAAATAGAAATCTCATAGACTTTGCTGGGAGAAGGAAATACATGCATTTTTGTGCATCTTTGTGACCTCAAAAATGCACCAAAAACGCGCTAAAGGATGCTCTGTGTGAATATAGCCTAACTGGTATCCTCTCTGGATCATAAAAGGGACACCGAACGAAGGACCACCTCCATGTTATTAATATACCCCAATAGCGGATTTAGTGAGACAGCCATGTAGAAAAAAAAAAACAAACTAGTTATCAAACGGCTAAGCAAGTGTATATATATTATTTATATATATATATATATATATATATATATATATATATATATATATATATATATATATATATATATATATATATATATATATATATATATATAATATAATATTTTTTATTATTACGGCTCAGTGGTTAGCACTGCAGCCTTGCAGCGCTGGGGTCCTGGGTTCAAATCCCACCAAGGACAACATCTACAAGGAGTTTGTATGTTCTCCCCGTGTTTGTGTGGGTTTCCTCCGGGTTCTCCGGTTTCCTCCCACACGCCAAAAACATACAGATAGGGACTTTAGATTGGCACCACTGTCCCCATTGGGGCTCACAATGTATCTAAAGCGCTGTGGAATTAATAGCGCTATAAAAATGAATAAAATGTATTATTATTATTATTATTATTATTATTATTATTATTATTATTATTATTATTGCTATCTATAGCCAGAGAAGGGTGCTGGCTTACTCATCCGGCCCCTTCACACACTGAACTAGTGACATGCCAATATGGAAAAGTTAATGCTTGGGATGGATCCCCCTGAAAGATGGACACTCGGCAAACACTTTTGGGGCCGTTTTGTTATTCCTCCATTGTCGGCGCTGTATTACCCCGGCAGTCTTAGGCTGGTTTCACACTACGTTTATTTAACATGCGTCCATAACGTTTTTTTAGCGGAAAAACGGATCCAGTGCAAATGCGTTTTCACTTCAATGCATTTGCAATGGACTCGCGTCCACCTGCGTTCGCATGCGTTTGTGTGCGTTAGACACAGGATCCGTACTTTTGCGTTATTTTAACATGTTTCAAAAACGCTACTTGTAGCGTTTTTTACCTTTGTCAAAATAACGCATCTCACAGAATCCTTCACATTGCGCCGCGAGCTGCAATGCATTTCAATGAGCGCTGGATCCTGCCTAGCAGAATGCGTTGAGTTGCGTTGTAACAGGATCCTGCTTTTGTACTGAGCATGCCCAGAACCAGTCTCGCGTGATCAGTCCCTCTCTCTCTGTCTCTCCCCCTCCCTCTCCCCCACCTGAGAGCTGCGGACACTCAAGGTAAATATCGGGTAACCACTTATCTTAGTTACCCGATGTTTACGTTAGTTACGTGTGCAGGGAGCCCGGCTCCTAGCAGCTGCAGACGCTCGTAACCAAAGTAAATATCGGGTATCCAAGCAAGTATACCCGATGTTTACCTTGGTTACGAGCCTCGCAGCTGTTAGATGCCGGCTCCCAGTCTGGCACGTTCAGTTCCCATCACTCCCGATCACATGACTCCAATGCCCGCCCCTAAACATCCAGTGACAGGATCCTGCAAAGTAACACATGCGTTGCAAAACGTTCAGGACGCATGTTAAAAAGACGTAGTGTGAAAGCAGCCTTACAGTATAAATGTCATGTGACCGCTGTAGCCGATCAGCGACTGCTAATCGTCTGCAGCCTTCACTCTTCCGTCACAGTTGAAGGAATACTTTCTTGACCAACTACATTTTCCTTTCTTTGTCCTTTGCATTTCCGCAGCTTGATGTCGCTGTATAAGGTTTTGTTTTAGGAGGAGCTATCCTATTTTTTAATTTAGTTTTGCTGCAGTGTTTTTTGGCACATCTACATTACTGAAATTACTCTGTGATCCCGGATCCTGCAATGTCAGTATGTGCAGGGCTGACTATTCAAATCGGGAAACGTTCCGATGTGACTGCTGTCAATCAATATAAAAGGAGGTGCAGGGGATTGTAATAGCAGGGTGGGTGCACTGACCTCTTTTCCATGTCAAGGACGGACAGAAGACCTCCTCATGTATATTTGTAATAAAAAAATAATGTAAAACAAAATTAATTAATTGTGCACTAGCTACAATATAATACTGTATATTCGCTCCATTGCATCGCCGCCATGACTGAAAGCTGTCGGCTTATGGGAAGAAATTAATGTATTTTCTGCCAATACCTAGGAATAACTGATGTGGCTTCCGTGAGACAAAATCTGAGGATACCTCGTTTTTGTGTGCCCCCATGGAGTTCGGCAACGTGGACAGGATGGCCACCTGTGGCGAGGGCTGTACTTGAATTCCTGTTATTTTAACATGAGCCCTAAACACTGCGTCCCAAATAGGTTTTATTTTGTCACACTCCCTCCAAATATGGGACATTTTCCCCTTTTCGGTTTCACAGAGCCAGCATGCATCCGCTACCATGGGGAATAACTTGTGAATTTTAGTTGGGCAAAGGTACCACGGGGCCAGAATTTTGTAATTTTGCTCCTGAGCGTATCCTGCCACTGACCTTTTATGAGTGAAGAGGAAGGCTTTTTCTTTATACTCTTCTGAGAAAGTGGCACCCAACTCCTGCTCCCACACCTGAACACAATCGGGATCGGGGGGTCAGGCTGTCGATTTTAGGTGTCTGTAAATAAGCGAGATCAAGTGAGGAGGTGGTGGGTTTCTAATAAATAAACCTTCAAACGGGGTGGGTAATACTGGAAAGGAGTGCTAGCCCCCCCCCCACCCTCCACCCCTCCAGAAAGGACCTCAGCTGTCCATTTTGCAGCTAGCATAGTCTCATGGGGGGTCCATAGCCTAAAGCTCATCCAGAGAAAGGATATGTGCACCCTTTAATAGGTGCCCCACCCTAAGGTCTGAACTTTTATGCCACCGTAGAAATCTCTCCCCCTTGCACCTGGTGGAAACTCAGGATTGAGGAACATATGAGTGAGAGGACTAAAGGGTCTAGCATTTCTTTCCTTTTCAAACTGTCCCTCAGCGTTAATGTTGCCTTCACCAGAATTCCTGAGGGCGCTATTTTGTATCTTTTTTTTTTTATTATTACCAATCTAAGGAAGATTTTTTTAAGGGGAATTGGGGACCAGTTCTGCTCCAAACCCACCCACTGTTTTGCATCTATCTGACAGTGCCAGTCGAACAGTCTATCACCGAGTCCTGGTGATAAAGGAGGAGGTTTGCCCCCCGCCCCTTCCTCCTCTTTGTGTCTAGAAAGGATTTGAAGTTTAATTCTTGGCTTAAAGTCCCGTCACACACAACGAGATCGCTAATGAGATCGTTGCGGCGTCACCGTTTCTGTGACGTAGTAACGATCTTGCCAGCGATCTCGTTGTGTGACGCCTACCAGCGATCAGGCCCCTGCTGTGAGATCGCTAGTCGTTGCCGAAGGGTCCGGACCATTTTCTTCAAAGGTGATGTCCTGCTGGGCAGGACGCATCGCTGTGTTTGACACCTAACAATGACCTCCTATACAGGTCGCTCATCGTTATACAGGTCGCTCATCGTTACTGCATCGTTGGTAAGGCCTGACTGTGTGACATCTCACCAGCGACCTCCCAGCGACTTACCAGCGATCCTTATCAGGTTGCATCGTTTTCGGGATCGCTGGTAAGTCGTTAAATGTGACTGGGGCTTTAGCCTGCTTCCACACAAAATCTAATCAGTGCAGACCTCAGGGTTTTGAAGAAATTGGCCGGTGGAAAGAGGGGGACTGCCTGATAAACGTATAAGAATCTGGGGAGAATGTACCTTTTTTAAGTGTTGATTCACCAGAGTCTTCTTATCAGAAGTATTACAATCTCTAAGGCTATGTGCGCACGTGTGCGTAATTCATGCAGTTACGGTGCGCTTTGTAGCGCAGCGTAACTGCATTCGTCCTGAGTCCCCTGCACAATCTATGGAGATTGTGCAGGGGCCGTGCGCACGTGGCATATTAGAACGAAGCGCTTCGGCTGCTGCCCGAATCGCTGCGTTCTAAGGCTATGTCTCCACGGTAGAATGTACCTGCGGATTTTTCTGCCTGAAAATCCGCGACTTTCGCGGCAAATCCGCACCCGCGGATTTGCCGCGGATTTTGATGCGGATTTTTTTTTTCCCCCCCCATTCTATACCCAAAATCCGCACCAAATCTGCACCAAACAATTGACATGCTGCAGATTTTTCCGGATCAAAATCCGTGGCAAATCCGCAGCGGAAAAATCCGCAGCATGGACACAGCATTTCCAAAATGCCATGGAAATGGCTTGGAAGTGCCGCTGCTGCAGATTTTCGGGAAATCCGCGGCAAAATCCGCGCAAAATCCGCAGCGTGGGCACATAGCCTAAGAAGTGACATGTCACTTCTTCCGTGCGCTTTGCCAGCAGCCCCTGCTCTGTCTATGGCAGGAGCTGCAGGCAGAGCGCACGTTCTCGCCGGCACCATGCGCTTCAGAACGCAGCCTTTCAGCTGCGCTCTGAAGCGCACCTTTTCGGTGCGGTGCAGAGCGCACACGTGCGCACATAGCCTAAGAGTTTTATCCAGGAGTGTCTGATAGTTTAGTGTGTACAGGTTGCAAAGGTCAGATGGGATATGAATTCCTAGATACTTGATTGACTGCGCCTGTCACTTAAATGGGGAGTGGTTTTGGAATCTCTGAACTTCCGTTGCTGATGGGGAGATGTTCAGAGCTTCCGTTTTGTTGGAATTAACCTTTAACCTTTAAAATTACTAAGATCCCCGTAATGCTCAAATTCAGTCATGACATGCCAATATGGAAAAGTTAATGCTTGGGATGGATCCCCCTGAAAGATGGACACTCGGCAAACACTTTTGGGGCCGTTTTGTTATTCCTCCATTGTCGGCGCTGTATTACCCCGGCAGTCTTAGGCTGGTTTCACACTACGTTTATTTAACATGCGTCCATAACGTTTTTTTAGCGGAAAAACGGATCCAGTGCAAATGCGTTTTCACTTCAATGCATTTGCAATGGACTCGCGTCCACCTGCGTTCGCATGCGTTTGTGTGCGTTAGACACAGGATCCGTACTTTTGCGTTATTTTAACATGTTTCAAAAACGCTACTTGTAGCGTTTTTTACCTTTGTCAAAATAACGCATCTCACAGAATCCTTCACATTGCGCCGCGAGCTGCAATGCATTTCAATGAGCGCTGGATCCTGCCTAGCAGAATGCGTTGAGTTGCGTTGTAACAGGATCCTGCTTTTGTACTGAGCATGCCCAGAACCAGTCTCGCGTGATCAGTCCCTCTCTCTCTGTCTCTCCCCCTCCCTCTCCCCCACCTGAGAGCTGCGGACACTCAAGGTAAATATCGGGTAACCACTTATCTTAGTTACCCGATGTTTACGTTAGTTACGTGTGCAGGGAGCCCGGCTCCTAGCAGCTGCAGACGCTCGTAACCAAAGTAAATATCGGGTATCCAAGCAAGTATACCCGATGTTTACCTTGGTTACGAGCCTCGCAGCTGTTAGATGCCGGCTCCCAGTCTGGCACGTTCAGTTCCCATCACTCCCGATCACATGACTCCAATGCCCGCCCCTAAACATCCAGTGACAGGATCCTGCAAAGTAACACATGCGTTGCAAAACGTTCAGGACGCATGTTAAAAAGACGTAGTGTGAAAGCAGCCTTACAGTATAAATGTCATGTGACCGCTGTAGCCGATCAGCGACTGCTAATCGTCTGCAGCCTTCACTCTTCCGTCACAGTTGAAGGAATACTTTCTTGACCAACTACATTTTCCTTTCTTGGTCCTTTGCATTTCCGCAGCTTGATGTCGCTGTATAAGGTTTTGTTTTAGGAGGAGCTATCCTATTTTTTAATTTAGTTTTGCTGCAGTGTTTTTTGGCACATCTACATTACTGAAATTACTCTGTGATCCCGGATCCTGCAATGTCAGTATGTGCAGGGCTGACTATTCAAATCGGGAAACGTTCCGATGTGACTGCTGTCAATCAATATAAAAGGAGGTGCAGAGGATTGTAATAGCAGGGTGGGTGCACTGACCTCTTTTCCATGTCAAGGACGGACAGAAGACCTCCTCATGTATATTTGTAATAAAAAAATAATGTAAAACAAAATTAATTAATTGTGCACTAGCTACAATATAATACTGTATATTCGCTCCATTGCATCGCCGCCATGACTGAAAGCTGTCGGCTTATGGGAAGAAATTAATGTATTTTCTGCCAATACCTAGGAATAACTGATGTGGCTTCCGTGAGACAAAATCTGAGGATACCTCGTTTTTGTGTGCCCCCAGGGAGTTCGGCAACGTGGACAGGATGGCCACCTGTGGCGAGGGCTGTACTTGAATTCCTGTTATTTTAACATGAGCCCTAAACACTGCGTCCCAAATAGGTTTTATTTTGTCACACTCCCTCCAAATATGGGACATTTTCCCCTTTTCGGTTTCACAGAGCCAGCATGCATCCGCTACCATGGGGAATAACTTGTGAATTTTAGTTGGGCAAAGGTACCACGGGGCCAGAATTTTGTAATTTTGCTCCTGAGCGTATCCTGCCACTGACCTTTTATGAGTGAAGAGGAAGGCTTTTTCTTTATACTCTTCTGAGAAAGTGGCACCCAACTCCTGCTCCCACACCTGAACACAATCGGGATCGGGGGGTCAGGCTGTCGATTTTAGGTGTCTGTAAATAAGCGAGATCAAGTGAGGAGGTGGTGGGTTTCAAATAAATAAACCTTCAAACGGGGTGGGTAATACTGGAAAGGAGTGCTAGCCCCCCCCCCCCACCCTCCACCCCTCCAGAAAGGACCTCAGCTGTCCATTTTGCAGCTAGCATAGTCTCATGGGGGGTCCATAGCCTAAAGCTCATCCAGAGAAAGGATATGTGCACCCTTTAATAGGTGCCCCACCCTAAGGTCTGAACTTTTATGCCACCGTAGAAATCTCTCACCCTTGCACCTGGTGGAAACTCAGGATTGAGGAACATATGAGTGAGAGGACTAAAGGGTCTAGCATTTCTTTCCTTTTCAAACTGTCCCTCAGCGTTAATGTTGCCTTCACCAGAATTCCTGAGGGCGCTATTTTGTATCTTTTTTTTTTTTTATTATTACCAATCTAAGGAAGATTTTTTTAAGGGGAATTGGGGACCAGTTCTGCTCCAAACCCACCCACTGTTTTGCATCTATCTGACAGTGCCAGTCGAACAGTCTATCACCGAGTCCTGGTGATAAAGGAGGAGGTTTGCCCCCCGCCCCTTCCTCCTCTTTGTGTCTAGAAAGGATTTGAAGTTTAATTCTTGGCTTAAAGTCCCGTCACACACAACGAGATCGCTAATGAGATCGTTGCGGCGTCACCGTTTCTGTGACGCAGTAACGATCTTGCCAGCGATCTCGTTATGTGTGACGCCTACCAGCGATCAGGCCCCTGCTGTGAGATCGCTAGTCGTTGCCGAAGGGTCCGGACCATTTTCTTCAAAGGTGATGTCCTGCTGGGCAGGACGCATCGCTGTGTTTGACACCTAACAATGACCTCCTATACAGGTCGCTCATCGTTATACAGGTCGCTCATCGTTACTGCATCGTTGGTAAGGCCTGACTGTGTGACATCTCACCAGCGACTTACCAGCGATCCTTATCAGGTTGCATCGTTTTCGGGATCGCTGGTAAGTCGTTAAATGTGACTGGGGCTTTAGCCTGCTTCCACACAAAATCTAATCAGTGCAGACCTCAGGGTTTTGAAGAAATTGGCCGGTGGAAAGAGGGGGACTGCCTGATAAACGTATAAGAATCTGGGGAGAATGTACCTTTTTAAGTGTTGATTCACCAGAGTCTTCTTATCAGAAGTATTACAATCTCTAAGGCTATGTGCGCACGTGTGCGTAATTCATGCAGTTACGGTGCGCTTTGTAGCGCAGCGTAACTGCATTCGTCCTGAGTCCCCTGCACAATCTATGGAGATTGTGCAGGGGCCGTGCGCACGTGGCATATTAGAACGAAGCGCTTCGGCTGCTGCCCGAATCGCTGCGTTCTAAGGCTATGTCTCCACGGTAGAATGTACCTGCGGATTTTTCTGCCTGAAAATCCGCGACTTTCGCGGCAAATCCGCACCCGCGGATTTGCCGCGGATTTTGATGCGGATTTTTTTTTCCCCCCCCCATTCTATACCCAAAATCCGCACCAAATCTGCACCAAACAATTGACATGCTGCAGATTTTTCCGGATCAAAATCCGTGGCAAATCCGCAGCGGAAAAATCCGCAGCATGGACACAGCATTTCCAAAATGCCATGGAAATGGCTTGGAAGTGCCGCTGCTGCAGATTTTCGGGAAATCCGCGGCAAAATCCGCGCAAAATCCGCAGCGTGGGCACATAGCCTAAGAAGTGACATGTCACTTCTTCCGTGCGCTTTGCCAGCAGCCCCTGCTCTGTCTATGGCAGGAGCTGCAGGCAGAGCGCACGTTCTCGCCGGCACCATGCGCTTCAGAACGCAGCCTTTCAGCTGCGCTCTGAAGCGCACCTTTTCGGTGCGGTGCAGAGCGCACACGTGCGCACATAGCCTAAGAGTTTTATCCAGGAGTGTCTGGTAGTTTAGTGTGTACAGGTTGCAAAGGTCAGATGGGATATGAATTCCTAGATACTTGATTGACTGCGCCTGTCACTTAAATGGGGAGTGGTTTTGGAATCTCTGAACTTCCGTTGCTGATGGGGAGATGTTCAGAGCTTCAGTTTTGTTGGAATTAACCTTTAACCTTTAAAATTACTAAGATCCCCGTAATGCTCAAATTCAGTCATAAGGGAGGGGAAGGTAATATAAGGCTATAGAGTAGTAAATCGTCCGCATAGAGGGCCGCCTAGAGCGTTAGAGTTAATATGGAAATGAAAGTGTAGATCTGAAGCTTCTGTCACTCCAGCTCTATTCCCCGCCCATCACTGCCTCCTGCAGCTTGACTGCCAACTCCTTTGTTTGACTTAACATGGCATAAAGGCAGTCCAAGCAGGAGGAGGTGGGGAATAGAGCTGGAGTGACATAGGTTTCAAATCTATAAATAGCTCTTTAGCTTCATTTGAATTATTTGAATTATAATGCTGATTCTCAGTAGCATAGGAGTGGACTGCCCATGTAGAGGTATTGCTGGACTGATCTTTGAAAGGGCTACATGTGCATATAATAGTTTTGGGTTGAAAGCCCTGCTGGCTGACAGATTTACTGTTAAATGGCAATGTGTCATAAGAAGATGACCTATTTGTATGTTTTATATATTTTCATTTTCTATATCCCTGTAAATAAAAATCAGAAATTGTGCAATTATCACACTGGC
This sequence comes from Anomaloglossus baeobatrachus, assembly GCF_048569485.1. Taxonomy (NCBI): domain Eukaryota; kingdom Metazoa; phylum Chordata; class Amphibia; order Anura; family Aromobatidae; genus Anomaloglossus; species Anomaloglossus baeobatrachus. The sequence continues at coordinate 64,542,026 of NC_134357.1, read as the reverse complement.
CACCAGGGATAACACTTGACATACTTAGTATTCTGTACAGAAGTTTGTTTTTTTTTTGTAATCACAGACAGGATTACAATGAGGGGTAAAACCTCTATATACTGTAGATAATGGGAGCCAACATTTTGTGATGTCAGTTCTTCACCCCTACCTCAAATTAATATTTCTACACTTCTGGGTTGCGTTATAGATCCTCAGTGCTTCTTTAGTTTGCACACTGCCTGGCAGGACCTGTGCACTCTGGTCATATCACCCTGATGACATCATCACAGATCCTTCTGCACTTCTATGTTGCTGCCTGCTTATGATTGGTTAGCATCATACAGGAGGCAGAAGTACACGCCCCCTCCCCCCCCCCCCCCCCCGTGAAAAACTATCTGATAACTTTAATTCGGTCCAACTGGGTGTTAAGGTGACAAATATTTGATTGCTAATATCTCTGCAACAGAGAGACAAACTTAGAAAATAAAGGGGGTTTTTTTGTTTTTGTTTTTTTTATTTTTTTTCTCTGGCCACTATTACATCGTGTCCAATTAAACAGAAAAAATTGGGGCAAGTTCCTGTTTAAATGCAGAATAAGTGTTTCTATACTGTAAAAAAATATATTAAACACTAAATCTGCTCCAAAAACAGCTCAAATATAGGGAGAAAATAATTAAAAAGAACACCATACAAATCAAATAATCAGAAAATATTATTGCATATTAAGGTGCTGAACATCAGTAGGAAAAAATGCCGCATTTTATGCTACATGTGAACATAGCCTTAACGTATTTTCATCCCAGTATTGATGCTAGTAATCTATTTTTACAGAATATTAGTATTTTATGAGAATAATAAACTTTAATCATGCAGTTTTGTGACCAAAAGCTCAAAGCTGCAAGTGACTAATATTAGGGGTACGTTACTTTTAATAATATACAAATAAGCTGCTGCAGAACCTCTTTTTGAAGAGTGTGGCTGGGGCGACACAGGATGTGCAGCCAAAGATCGCGGTTTGCCGATGCTACACTGATGAGGCAATTGCAGAATTGGTTAGTGGCTGCCTGATTTGTACTGGATGAGATGAGCAATGGCTACACAGCGCCGCTTATCTCTGTATAGTTGTCCATTGGAAACTTCATGTCTGACATGTCTACAAACGATAGAGATCACATTTCCCACTGGCATGTAGGACAATAGCATACGTACAATGGCTTGTCTTCTTGGGGTAGATAATTATTTAATTCCCTGCAATTATAAATGGCAATAATCTAAAATTAAAAAATAAATTGTACTGTAATTTTTTTTATAATATATATATTTTTCAATACCACTAAATCCTACTTTTTTTTTTTTTGTACTTTTTAGGTCGATCTTCCCTTTTCCCCTTTGAAGATGGGTTCCTCACCGATGGTCACAATGACCAGTCCTTGTCCTCCGGCTTGAGTTCTCCCACACACTGTCAGAACGGCGAACGGGTTGAGCGCTACTCTCGTAAGGTGTTTGTTGGTGGGTTGCCTCCAGACATTGATGAAGGTACTTTTCATTGTCAGATGATGTGAGCCACTCCTTTCATGTGTACAATATACAACAGTAACTAAAGAACAACATATATGGCCAGAGCAACCAGATCAAATCACTCAAAATGAATAAAATATATCAAATTTGTATTGGGATATATATAAAAACGCACATAGCAAACAATAGAGTAGAGGTCACAAGGAGTAGGAAACCTGAATGAAAACAACATATAGTGCAAGTCACATGAAATTAACAAGTGACTGAATCAATATATCAGGACTCCTCCCTTTATAAAGCATTTCTCGAAACACGCGTTGGGCTGCGTGTGGGGTCTTCCTTACGGGTGAGTTGTGTACTATGTGATCGCATTAGGCGATGATTATATGGATTTCTTGTATCTGATATATTGCATTGATTATTTGCATTGATATATTCATCCAGTCACTTAATTTCATGTGACCTGCACTATATGTTGTTTTCATTCACCACTGTCATTTGGATGAATTCAGAAGCGATTGTAAAAATAAGCAACTGAATATTAAAAAATTTTTCTCCGCTCTCGAGAAGTGAAGGATTTTTTAATCTTGCGGTTCACTGCTTATTTCCTAGGTTACCGTCCACTTCTGCTGTCTATGAACGGTGGCCTGTTTCCTAGGGAAGGAGCGTTATTTTTCACACAGATTTTAGGTGCTGCATGTGCGCCAATATAAATTTGAAAAAAAAATTTAAAAAAATCTTCGTACAAACTGAAACAGATTAATCAGTAAGTTGCATCTTGACGATTTCCAGGGTAGAAAATTGACTGGAAAAAATATGTAAAAATGGCTTAAAAAGCGATAAGATGTAGCAACATTGTGACATCTTAAGTCTCCGCTCCTGACATGTCTGATTTACTTAATGTTCCTATTCTCTGTGAATGAATAATTCTGGAGCATCATGTTTTATCTCTCCAGATTATGTTGTTCTTAAGTTTTTCCTCCTAAAAATCTATAAAGAAATTGTCAATTGGATATTATTCCCTACACAAAGTTGTGTTGCTACGCAGGCGGCGCTGATGGGACAGTGTCATTTGAAAGCCATTCCCCAGTCAGTTTATTCCTAAATATTCAGGAGGAATAACAGGGGAACAACAGGTAAAGCTGAACGGTAGCAACTATGACCCAGAATTGTTATATTTTGGAGAATGCAGGTATTCCCACTTGCCCATTTTCCAACTGCTCTTCTCTGAATTTATAAAGCCAGACCTGTCAATCAAAGAGGGGGTGGGGATCGAGGGAAAGTGCACTTAAAATTTTGCTCCACCATGATGCACCGAGTGCCTGTACTTGGTTTGAACAGTCATTTTGTGCTGGCAGTCCCTTTTAAGGAAGCAAACACGTCTAGAAGGGTCCTCTGTAAGGCCGAGTTCACATGTCCAGTAATCATACAGGTCCTGCAGAGATACGTTGGCAAAGAAGTTCTGCAAGCACAACCTTTTGTCCATTGTTAAATAACTGATGTCTGCCAGATCCGTTTATTAACATGGGAGCTTATGGAGAACGGATCCAATAACAGATCACTATTTAGTCACCCATTATTCTTTGTAACAGATCCGTTTTTTTCTTTTAGAATGTGTTTCAAATGGAAGATAAATAACAATCCGTTAACGGATCAGTTCTCCTTAGACGACTCCATGTTAAAATAAATAAATAAAAATGGATCCAGCAGACCTTGTTTTGCCAACGGATCTCTGCAGGATCCATTCTAACCGATGTGTGAACTCAGCTGAACAGTGGCTTAGGTTGGAATAACACCTTATGACCATGCCGGGTTTTCACTGATATATCCAAAACATGGGGCAAAAACTTCCTTTTCCAAAATGGTAAAATTTTAGCCTAAAAATTGTTTTTTAGCCACATATGACCCCCAACCTGAATATAAACGACACTTTTTTTTTTAAAATTTTGTTTATTAAAAAAAAATGTAAAAATAATAAAAATTGAATTAAGCAAATTGATTCCAATATGTTTGCTTATTATAATACATTTTTTAATTATTTTTTTTTTTCCAGATGAGATCACTGCAAGCTTTCGGAGGTTTGGTCCATTGGTGGTAGATTGGCCTCACAAAGCAGAAAGTAAATCTTACTTTCCACCCAAAGGTATTGGTTTTTCTTTCTCTTACTGAGTATTGTCAGACATTTAAAAAAAGTCAAAAGATGTCAACCTGAGTGCACCATACAATGCGAAGGTCCTAGACGACAACCTATTATGTAACTTGCACATAGGTGGTATTACTATTTGGTTGCTGCATCCTACATTTTAGGCCTTGTGCACACGTTGAGTATTTGGTCAGTATTTTACCTCAGTATTACCAAAACCAGGAGTGGGTGAAAATGTAGAAGTGGTGCCCGTGTTTCTATTATACTTTGTCCTTTTGGGCCACGTTCACACGTTGAATATTTGGCGAGTTTTCACCTCAGTATTTGTAACTCAAAACCAGGAGTGGGTGATAAACGCAGAAATGGTGCCCGTGTTTCTATTATACTTTTTCTCTAATTGTTCCACTCCTGATTTTGGCTTACAGTTACTGAGGTAAAATACTCACCAAATAGTCAATGTGTGCACGTGGCCTAAGAGTTAGGAGGTATGGTGATAAGGCCACGTGCACACTTTGAGTATTTGGTAAGTTTTTTACCTCAGAATTTGTAAAACCATACCAGGCATTTGCAAAAAATACAAACGTAATGCCCGTTATACTTTTATACTTTTATACTTTTATACTTTTCCTCTGAATGTTCCACTCCTGATTTTGGTTTACAATTACTGAGGTAAAAAAAAGTCCCCGGATACGGAATGTGTTAACGTAGCTTAAGAGGAAAAGTATAATAGAAACATGGTCACCACTTCTGTATTGTATTTATCCGCTCCTGGTTTTGACTTACAAATGCTGAGGTAAAAAAATCAATTACTCAACGTTTGCACAGGGCTTTACATGGGCACCAGGATGATGTTAAATATTTTTTGATTATGTGATATTTTTTAAATGGGAATTGTCTCCAGGCAATCAAATATCATTCAAGCTATAAAGGGGAAGCTCCGCAGCAGCCATGTTCTCTTGGCAGTGTCCTTCATGCACTACTGTATCGGCATGAAGTCTTACAAGCACATCCCAGCCACACTTATTACATACTTTGCGTTTTACAATTAAGCTTATAAAATAGAAATGAGCGAATGGATTTTCCAGACCCTGGTCCGGTAGCCATGTCACAAGACCATGGCTGCTGGATTGGAACCCTGCAGTTTGATACCGTTTTGATAGTTGGCCTGGCATGACGTCATGTGTACATGCTGCAACGCTATCACGTCTGGGCCTGCGCATCAGAAGAGGTGCAGGTAGGATGCAGGTCACGGGACTTCCACCCGGCGGCCACTGACTACGAACAATGCCACTGGACCATAGTCCTGCAAATACTCGCTCTTCCTTATGTGGCCTGTGCTGCCGCAGAGATATCCTTTCCTCTGTATTATGGCTGCTCCTTTCCATATAATCCCAGTACGGTTGCTGGATCATTTCTCCAGTCGTTGCCGTGCAGGCCGCTCTTGAATACGTTACTTTTTGGCACACACGACGGAGGGTTTTATAATTTAGTGAGGAAAGCGCTTCAGCAGAAGACTCCTGGTAATGAAATGCTGGAATGCCCCGCACATTCCTGCCGAATTACTGCCCTGAATTGTTGAACTTTCTCTCTTTAGACTTGGAAATAGTTTTCACTGGGCCAGAAAACCTGCAGAACATTGCAGCTAAGTGCTTTACCATGTACACTAAATATTAAACTTTCTTACTAAGAGATGAGGGAATTCATTATTTCTCTTTATTTTGGGCAAAAATATAACAAAAAAATATATTAAAAAGGAAAAAAAGCACTAAGATGTTGTTCACCTGAAAAGACCCAATGTATCACTTTTTGCCTGATACAGTGATTATTTTACTATTATTTTTTTTTTTTAATATAAAGCAATCTTAGACTACACTGATAATGATAAAGGGCAGGATATTGGTGCCCCTTTCTTTAAATAAATCATCAGTATTAGGTCGTTGGCATCATTCATGCTAATCAGCTAGTCAAAGGATGGACTGCGCTTGTATGAGCGCCACAGCCTGGTTAACCCCTTAACGACCTTTGACGTACTGGGTACGTCATGGTGACATGGTGCTAAACGACCCATGACGTACTCAGTACGTCATGGCGAAATCGCGGTCCCGGAGCCCCGGGGAGTGAAATTTGTTTAAACGGTAGATTCGGGAAGGAGGGGACCTCTGCCTGACCTCAGGAGGGGTGGTGCCTCCTCCCCGAACCTACAGAGGCTGTGATTGGCTGACGAACGCCGCTCAGCCAATTACAGCCACTGTAATGTTCCAGCCATTGAAAATGGCTGGAACATTGAAATCCAGCCCTGATCAGTGCTCCATTGGCTGGAGCTGGGTGATCGATGCTTCACCCGCCCCCAACTCTGATTGGAGAGACCGGTCTTGTGACCGCTCTCTCCAATCAATGTGGATCTGCGGCCTGTGACCGTCCCTGGAAGCCGAGGAGAGCGGTAAGTTGCTGTCCCTGCCGCCCGCCCCTGTCCCCGATCGCCCCGCCGCTGCTCCCGATCCACCGCTGTCCCCGGCGCCACGCTCCTGATCCACCGCTGTCCCCGGCGCCATGCTCCCGCTCCACCGCTGTCCCCGCCGCTGCTCCCGATGCACCGCTGTCCCCACCGCTGCTCCCGATGCACCGCTGTCCCCGCCGCCGCTCCCGATCCACCGCTGTCCCCGCCGCCACGCTCCCGATCCACCGCTGTCCCCGCCGCCACGCTCCCGATCCACCGCTGTCCCCGGCGCCACGCTCCCGATCCACCGCTGTCCCGGGCGCCATGCTCCCGATCCACCGCTGTCCCCGGCGCCATGCTCCCGATCCACCGCTGTCCCCGGCGCCATGCTCCCGCTCCACCGCTGTCCCCGGCGCCATGCTCCCGCTCCACCGCTGTCCCCGGCGCCATGCTCCCGCTCCACCGCTGTCCCCGGCGCCATGCTCCCGCTCCACCGCTGTCCCCGGCGCCATGCTCCCGCTCCACCGCTGTCCCCGGCGCCACGCTCCCGATCCACCGCTGTCCCCGGCGCCACGCTCCCGATCCACCGCTGTCCCCGGCGCCACACTCCCGATCCACCGCTGTCCCCGGCGCCACGCTCCCGATCCACCGCTGTCCCCGGCGCCACGCTCCCGATCCACCGCTGTCCCCGGCGCCACGCTCCCGATCCACCGCTGTCCCCGGCGCCATGCTCCCGCTCCACCGCTGTCCCCGCCGCCATGCTCGCCACTGTCCCCGCCGCCGTCGCACCCACCTTTTTCAGCTGCTGCTGCCCCCGAATCGGCCCCCACTGTTCCCGATCGGCGGCCGCCGCCGCCGCCTCCTTCATCGGCTGCCCCTTCTCCATCGCCACACCTCCTATCCCTCCATGTGCTGAAAGCCACCCTCCCCCCACGTGGGGGGAGGGTGGCTGGCTTGCAGCACATGTGGGGGGAGGGTGGCTCGCTTGCAGCACATGTGGGGGGAGGGTGGCTGGCTTGCAGCACATGTGGGGGGAGGGTGGCTGGCTTGCAGCACATGTGGGGGGAGGGTGGCTTGCAGCACATGTGCTGCAAGCCACCCTCCCCCCACATGTGCTGCAAGCCACCCTCCCCCTACATGTGCTGCAAGCCACCCTCCCCCCGGAGCCCCCCCTCCTCCATGTGCCATCTCTCTCTCCCATCAGACTCTGCCCCCCTCCCCGATCTGCTGCCTGCTCTCTCCCATTTTCCATCTACTGCCCCCTCTCACCCTCCTCGATCTGTTGCCTCCTTCATCTGCTGCCTCTTCTGTCTGCTGTGATCCTGCTGCCTAGATCCATCCTGTAAGGTAGGTATCCCCATCTCACCTCCCCCCCCCCATCCTCTGCCGCTCCTCCACCCGCTGCGCCCTTTCCCATCTTCCATCCGCTGCGCCCTTTCTCATCTGCCGCCCCGCCCTCTCGCATTGCATTATCCAGCGCAGTTGCTCGCTTCCAGACTGCAGTGGATGATGCGATGCGAGACTCGTGCATTGCTCTCACGTTTGGCACTGGTCTTAGTGGCAGGCGCTCTTTTTTTTTTTTTTTTTTTTTTTTTTTTTACTGATGTCTGTATTTTTTATTTCGCCAAATATTTTTTTTTGTATGGGGGGGGTCTAGTTTCCAAAATGGGATCATATGTGGGGGAGCTCCATTGTTTAGGCACCTCAGGGGGTCTCCAAATGAAACATGGCGTCTGCTAATAATTCCAATCAATTTTACTGTGAAATGGCGCTCCTTCTCTTCTGAGCCCCGCCGTACGCCCAAACAATTGATTTCCACCACATATGAGGTATCGTCGTACTCAGGAGAAATTGCACAATACATTTTATGGTGCATTTTTTCCTGATACCCTTGTGGAAAAAAAAGCTACCTGTTTGAAAAAACAACTTTGTGGTAAAAAAAAGAATAAAATATTTTCACGGCTGAACATTACAAACGTTTGTGAAGCCTCCAGGGGTTCAAAGTGCTCACTAAACAGCTAGATAAATTCCATGAGGGGTCTAGTTTCCAAAATGGGGTCAATTGTGGGGGAGCTCCATTGTTTAGGCACTTCAGGGGGGTCTCCAAACGCAACATGGCGTCCGCTAATAATTCCAACCAATTTTGCTGTGAAATGGCGCTCCTTGCCTTCCGAGTCCTGCCGTGCGCCCAAACATTTGATTTCCACCACATATGGGGTATCTGCGTACTCAGGAGAAAATGCACGATACATTTTATGATGCATTTTTCCTGATACCCTTGTGAAAATACTAATTTTTATGGCTAAAGTAACATTTTTGTGTTAAAGAAAACTTTTCATTTTTTCGTCTACATTGCTTTGGTTGCTGGGAAGCTCCTAAAGGGTTAATAAACTTCTTGGATGTGGTTTTGAGCAGAGTGAGGGGTGCAGATTTTAGAATTGGGTCACTTTTGGGTATTTTCTGTCGCCTAGGTTTCTCAAATCACTCCAAATGTGATGTGGTACCTAAAAAATTTTTTTTTGTAAATTTTGTTGGAAAAATGAGAAATTGGTGATGAACTTTGAACCCGTCTAACTTCCTAACGGAATTTTTTTTTTTTTCAAAAATTGCGCTGGTGTAAAGTAGACATGTGGGAAATGTTATTTAGTAACTATTTTGTGTGACATATCTCTCAGATTTATGGGCATAAAATTTCAAATTTTGAAAATTGCAAAATTTTCAACATTTTCGCCAAATTTCCGAAATTTTCACAAATAAACGCAAAACATATTGGCCTAAATTTACCACTGACATGAAGTACAATATGTCACGAAAAAACAATCTCAGAATCGCCAGGATCCGTTGAAGTGTTCCAGAGTTATAACCTGTCAAAGTGACACTGGTCAAAATTGCAAAAAATGGCCGGGTCTTTAAGGTGAAAACAGGCTGGGGGCTGAAGGGGTTAATGTTCCCAATTCACTACTTATCTACATGCCATCTACATAGTTGCTGCTCTGTCCATTGAAGTCAATGGAACAAGGCAGCAGCTCTGTGCATTGCCACTATGTAGAAGGAGCAGGGCAGGCATTCAAGGGGCTGCATTAATTTTCTATGCACTGAGGCGACTGTATGTGATGTTGAGCATCTGAGACCCCCCCCCCCACCCCACTGATTATTATGACCTATTCTATAAAATAAATTGTATCCTATACACCAAGCATTCAAGGGGCATTTATAATAAGAGGAGCCCGCGTGCGCCTTTTTTTTTATTTATATAATTAAAAAAAAAAATCGACATACAGTCCGCCCATGATAAAGCCCAATAGCTGGGGGCTGGTATTCTCAGGCTGGGGAGACCCATGCTTATTAGCCCCTTTCAGCCTAAAACTAGCAGTCTTCAGCTGCCTGGAATTGTCGCATTCATTAGATGTGAAAATGCCCAGTGCTTTACCCGGCTCTTCACGATTCCCCTGGTGTGGTGGGGTTAATAGCAGCCCACAGTTGTCAAAAAGTCCTAGATTAGTAATGGGAGGCATCTGAGACCCCCTCACTTACAAATCTGTAAGTGAACGTAAATAAACAGAAACACCGAAAAAATCCTTTATTTGAAATAAAAGACAAAAAAACACCATTTTTCACCACTTTATTAACCCCCAAAACACCCCTACAGGTCTGACATCCACACGAGATCCCATGGCAACTTTAGCTCTGCTACATCTGTGTTCTTGGATGTACTGTTCTGTTCTGACTACCGCTGGGGCGCAGCATTTATTTTTAGAGATGAGTGGACCCTTGGAAATTCGCGTTCGGTGGGTTTAGCCAGACTTTAGATAAAGTTCGGTTTGGGTCCCGAGCTTGACTTGAACCCCAATGGAAGTCACTACTTGGGCATTTCGGGTCACTACTCACATGCAGCCAGCCATAACCAAAACACTTCTGGTGGCAGCTGGGCGGCGTTTTTCATATTTTTTTTTTTTTGATGCACACTACATCCGATAACGCTGTTGTTATCCCCAGTGTAAGCCGTTCAAAAACTGCAAGCTGCTCACATTGGGCTGAGCGTACCCGAGCGGTCTGCATTCGTAAAGCACCCAACAATTTTTATTATTTTTTTTTTTTTTTTTTTTTGTAGAGTCTGTGTTCGGTCTGAAAACCGACGCTCGGGTTCGCTCCTCTCTAGTTGTGATCTCGGCCTAGATCATGAGAACTTTTGGATGTTTGGGGAGAGTGGCCACATCCAATTTATCCGATGTATATGAGAAGAGGGACAGCTTATTGAGAATTGCATGCATTGAATGTCGTGGTGGCTTCTAAAGCATTATAGTTGCTTGTTATCCATGGTCTGTCCTGATTTATCTCTGCCACTCTCGCACAGGCAATTATCCCTTCATAAAACCATTTATGTTGCTTTTTATGAACGTTGGCTTTGAGTGTGAAAGGATAGACTCGGAACGTCGCATCGGATCAATTAAGACCTGTGCTAGGAGATCCATTTGTGTTACGGCTGGAGCGCGTGCCGACAATGTGCGCTCGCCATAGATTGCTCTCAGCGGGCGACTTCTCTTTTCAACCTCGCTAACTGGGTGTTGGATAAACAAGGAGGAGAGAGTCTACAGGCAGCGGGCGCCATTAGTGGAAAACACTCCGACCAGCCGCAGAGCCATACAATGAACGGACGGCATGAAATCTAAATAGTTTTCCTTTTTAATTACTTCTTTCTATTTTAATATTAAGTGTGCGGAGTCTTCCCCCGGTGAAGGTGTCCATTCATGCATCTAGATATATGTGCGGATTCCAGATTCTGTTTTGACAGCTGTACTTAGTAAAATGAGAGGCGCTGCCAGATTTTCTTCCATCTCCAGTTCTGTTTCCGGTTTATCGTGCCGAAAGCCGAGCATTATGGTGTTTCGAGTCTGAGGGTGGATGTAACCTGGGTCATCGACGCCGGATGAGACCAGTAATCTGTGAGAATGAGGGTATTCCTGGAGGCCAAGTGCAATTTCCTAAAGCCTCATGCACATGGGGGTACATAGAATCTTATGAACCATTTTCAAGATCGGAGAGTCCATATTGTACGTTTTTTAGTGAAAAAGAAAAGATAATGACAGTCTTTAATGTGTTAGGTCTAAATTCTCTCACGATGCTTCACATTGGCACTAAATAGGAGCACACGGAGCAGTATGGAGCATGGTGCAGCCATCCATCCGGAACACAACTATACGACTGTGCGCACACGAAGAGGCCAAATGAAGTGGTACTATCTAGATTACAGGGTTATTCCCTAGACAGTAATTTTTTACTAGACTGATTACTGGGGATAAGACCATTTGGTTCCCCATAATCCCAGGAACAGGGCTCCAGAACCTGGGAATTGACGCTCATGAGCCACATGTTGAATCAAGCAGAAGTATTCATGCTCGACCTCTGCTCCATGAGACTGCCCAAGATGGAGCTCCGCAGTGCCATGTCATCAGGATAGATCACGGTCCCAGCGGTCAGACTCCCAGCAATCCTGAATAGATAGAGGATAACTTATTATCTTGGGAATTCCAGTAAGAAATGAAGCCTTTGGCAAAATGTGTGTTGGGTGTAGTAGGTACGTCTGGCTTTATATACCCTTTGTAATAGCTGATTTGAGGGATTAGTGTTTGTTTCTAGTATGCTTTTTCCACCCTAAAATAGGTTCCCCAGCATTAGATAAAATATATACAGTATATGGTATATATGTTTAAAGGATCTACTGAAATAGTGCCACACCTATCCACAAGCTATATTTGACTTGTTCATCTGACAACACCCTTAGACCACCCATGATCTTTAAGGCTGAGTTCACATGTCCGGTAATCATCCATTGGAACAGATCCAGCAGCAATCCATTGCCTAAAAAAAGGGCAAACACAACTTTCTTGTCCATTTTGCAAATTATTATTTTTTTTTTAACATGGGAGTCCAAGGAAGATGGATTCGTTAATGGATTACCTTTTCTCATCCATTTGACACTGATCCAGTAAATAAAAAAGGATCCTTTACAAATGCATGAAAAACAGATGGCTAAATATCAGTCCGTTAAGGGATCCGTTCTCCATAGACTAAATAATAAAAAAACAAACAGATCCTGGAGGAATCTATGGTTTCAAAACTGAAAAGAAAATTATATTTGTACATTTTTTTTGCCAATGGATTGCAATCACCTCATCATCCTTTCTCTGCAATTGGTGGTACATGGATTGGGTGGGTTCACCAGCTGCTTTTTAGAGTCCATCTGCCCTAGGAACATAGCAGGGGACCCCCATTTATAGTGTCCATATTCTGTAATATCAGGACCACCTAATGATCTGGTAACACGGAGGGGCTACGTGTGCTTCCAGAGAGCAGTTTATGGGTTTAGCGCTGATGCCGGTAATAACCTAGATGTATCAATGATGTTTTTTGGTCTTTTTCCGATTTACAATTGTACAGGTTTTACTGCTGCTTTTATGTGCATGTGCTCAGCCACATCTGTTTAGTCTTTGTGCGATGTGATATTGGGTTTGCATAGGTCTTCGCTTTTATATAACTTTATGCTTGAGTTCAACAATTTTATTTTGTTTTTGCCATAATGCCTTTTTTTTTTTTTTTTTGTTCCAGCAGCTTTTATTAGACAGTAAAAGGTGAATTGGGGCTTTTGGATTTAAAGGATAATTTCTATTAAGGCATTTGGACATAATAGAGAAGTACCCCTTCACTCGGGGCCGCACTTTGTGATTCAGAACAGAGAACCGCTCTGAAGGACTCCGCGTCCTTGTATTACATGGGTCATCGTTCACCTGAATGGCTGGAACAGAACAGTTTTACTGTGGCGGCCGGGGACATCTGGATGGACTTTAATCTAAATCTTTAGCTCCAGCTGCCTTTGTTCTATAACCTCATAATCTCTGACTATTCTATCATTTTTAGGAGTATCTGACATCAAAATGTTATTGCAGCGTTTTTGCAAGAATAATATAATAAATCTGTTCAGACCCATGAGAACCTTTTTTTGACTTTGTATATCATACTGGGATTTTACAGCATCCATGTATCTTAAAATAGGGTTTTATTTAAATTGCTTTCTTTTGGGACTTTTTGAGATTTAGCGTCTACATTCTCTGGATCTGTCATGATGACTCTGGGATAGTGGGGAATCGGGGCTCCTAAACCTTCCCTCGAGCTAGGGGCCCTATGCTATCCCTAATCTTAGGGATACTCCTGATGGTGTATAGCCCTGAGTCTCCTTCCTGGCCCTGAATCTGACCAGTTCTGATCTGATTCCCCTTCCCTGTTTCCCCAGGGAGGAATGGGACAGAAATGTGATGAAATCCACAAATTAACAGTTATTGGTTTTCTCTTGTATGTCTAACTTCACACACAAAGAGAATAAGAGATTCAGGAGGGAAAATAAGAGCAGGAAGGAAGCTACAAAACAGGGGTACACTCCACAACCGCACCAACAAAAAACACAACTTTCACCAGTAAGTCTGAGACATAAACTTCACAGATCAAACTATAGCTGGGCATGGGTGGAAGGATTCAACCAGCATAAATAGGAGGCGAGCAGATGTGATAGGCCTCCCAACAACATTTGATCAAAGGAGCAAGCACACTAGCAGAGAATAACTCTTGTTAGCCTACTTATGATCAGCACACAGCAGGTCGACGCCAGAGTCTGCCTGTGTTGTTCCCAGACACTAGAGAAACTATCGGGCGGGGTGTCAGAATCTGTAATCTTATCAGCACCCAACGCCACCATGACAGTCAGCGAAGTTTGGGCAAAACTCCGTGTGACAGTATCACAGTACATAGACTGCAGAATGAGTTGAGTAAATCAATTAGCAAGTGTCTTCTGGTGAGAGTCTGTAACTCTTATCTATATTCTCTTGAACCATCTTCTAAGCTGATGAGTTATTTGCTCTTGCTTTGTGTTAAACAAACCTTCGCAAACCAGAGGGCAATAAACCCCGATCCTGTGGTTGTATTTTCCTCCTGCAATCCTCTACTTCTAAAGGTCCAGTCACACATAACGAGATCGTGAACGAGATCGCTACTACGTCACACTTCCTGGATCGTTTACGAGTCGTTGTTGAAATCGCATGTTGGGTGTCACACGTAACGACTTTAGGAACGAGCATGCGTCCCGTATAACGATCTTTCAAATCGTTGGGACCCTGTCACACAGCAACTATGTTAACGATTCCGATCCCATTAGGGGCGTAGTGAAATGCAGTGAGCCACGTAGGCGTGCATTTGTGTCGCCTTTTCCATACACCCCTCCGCTTTCATTGGTGGCCAATACTGCGTTCTGATTGGGCGGCCGGGCGGGAACTAAGCATGAAGCGATACCCAATCAGAATGCAATAGTGTTCTCAGTGCTAACCAATCGGTGCAGAAGGGGCGTGGAAACGGGGACGCAGCTACACGCCTTCGTGCATCTCATCTAGGTCGTCAACGAAATCGTTAGTAGGGTGTCAAACATACAGATTCATTCAGCCCAGCAGGACTCCAACGAGCCAAAAATGGCCCAAGCTGTTCGGCATCGATCAGCGATTTCGCAGCAGGGGGTGAATCGTTGGTACGTGTCAAACGTGACGAGATCGCTATTAAAGTCGTTCTTGCGTCACAAACTGTGACATAGTAACGATCTCGTTCACGATCTCGTTGTGTGAAGTGGCCTTAAGGCTGCTTTCACACTACGTTTTTTTTTTTTTTTTTAACATCCGTCATGAACGTTTTTTTATTGCAAAAACGGATCCAGTGCAAATGCGTTTTCTTTGTCGCTCTATTGGGAGACCCAGACAATTGGGTGTATAGGCTATGCCTCCGGAGGCCGCACAAAGTATTACACTCAAAAGTGTTAAGCCCCTCCCCTTCTGCCTATACACCCCCCGTGCTCCCACGGGCTCCTCAGTTTTTTGCTTTGTGCGAAGGAGGCAGACATGCACGCACAGCTCCACAGATTGGTCAGCAGCAGCTGCTGACCATGTCGGATGGAAGAAAAGTGGGCCCATATAGGGCCCCCAGCATGCTCCCTTCTCACCCCACTCTTGTCGGCGGTGTTGTAAGGTTGAGGTATCCATTGCGGGTACGGAGGCTGGAGCCCACATGCTGTTTTCCTTCCCCATCCCCCTCAGGGCTCTGGTGGAAGTGGGATCCTATCGGTCTCCAGGCACAGGAGACCGTGCTTCATCCACAACTCCTGTGGAGCCTGCTGGATAGGAGCCGGGTATCGTTCAGGGACATGGCCCTGCTACTTGGAGGTACTCTGTGTCCCTGTGGGGACCGCGCACAGCAATACTCCAGCTTTGCTGGGTGTGCTAGTGCACCGGGGACCGCGGCGCTGACCGGGTTAATATGTGCCATTACACACTCAGCGTTGCTGAGTGTGTTTATGTATAGGGACTGCCGCACTGACCGCCGCTGCCAACTGCGGCGCGGCTGGGACTTGTAGTGCGCCGGGGACTTCAACGCCGGCCGCGCTTTTACGGCGGCCGCGTTTATTACTAGAGTCCCCGGCTTTTTGCGGCCTAGTTTCCTTTCCTCCCGCCCACAGCCCTGACAGGCAGGGGAAGGGCGGGACGCTGCACAGAACGAGCAGCACTGAGGGCTGGAGCATGCTTTGCATACTCCACTCCCCTCACTGTGCACAGTGCAGGCACCAGTTCCCGCTCTTTCTGGGGCACGCCCACGGCTCTCTCCTCTCCTCAGGACGCATTCCTGTCAGCTCCTCGGACGCTGCAGAGGGGGACAAAATCTGGGAGACCCAGGCAGGGACTCTGGTGGCCTCACAACCGCTTTAAGCGGGTGGTAAGCAGCACCTGTGGTGCTAGCCCCATTGTGCAGTAGTGTAACATTATATGTTTATTTTACACCGTATAGTGCACAGTTGATTTCTGGCTATATACCCTATTGTGTTGCTCAGGGAAGATAATAGCATGGCGCCCACGAAAGGCAGGGGTGCCAAAACACAGGCTTATTATGTTGCCTGCGCCGCATGTACGACCCCGCTACCGGCAGGTTCCACTGACCCTCATTGTAGGCACTGTTCGGCCCCTGTGGCACTTACTCAGCCAGAGCCTCTGCTAGGGGGGGCCCAGGGGGAGCCACCTGCTAACACTGTTCAGGTGACAGGGACGGAGTTTGCAAAACTCTCTGAGACTATGGCTAAGATACTGGAAGCCTTGCAGTCCAGACCGGTATCTCAGCACAGGGACTCTGTTGATTCTTTGTTCCCTGGCCCACCTCAGCTGGACCAACAATGTCCTCCCGGGGTATCTCATGGATCCCAAGCTGAGGGTTCTGACACAGACCCCAGCCCCAGACCGACTAAGCGAGCTCGCTTAGATTTTCCCTCGACATCATATTGTTCAGGGTCTCAGCGAGGGGAATCGCTGGTTGATGACGCGGAAGTAGCTGATCAGGATTCTGATCCTGAGGCCGCTCTCAATCTTGATACTCTGGACGGGGACGCCATAGTGAACGACCTTATTGCGTCCATCAATCGTATGTTGGATATTTCTCCCTCAGCTCCTCCGGCGGAGGAGTCGGCTTCCCAGCAGGAGAAATTCCGTTTCAGGTTTCCCAAGCGTACACCGAGTATGTTTCTGGACCACTCTGATTTCAGAGAGGCAGTCCAGAATCACCATGCTTGTCCAGATAAGCGTTTTTCTAAGCGCCTTAAGGATGCATGTTATCCCTTTCCCCCTGACGTGGTCAAGGGTTGGACTCAGTGTCCCAAAGTGGATCCTCCAATCTCCAGACTGGCAGCTAGATCCATACTTGCAGTGGAAGATGGGGCTTCACTCAAAGATGCCACTGACAGGCAGATGGAGCTCTGGTTGAAATCCATCTATGAAGCTATCGGCGCTTCTTTTGCCCCAGCATTCGCAGCCGTATGGGTGCTACAAGCTATCTCAGCAGGTCAAGCGCAAATTGACGCAGCCACACGCACGTCCGCGCCACAGGTGGCGTCCATAACCACTCAGACGTCGGCATTTGCGTCTTACGCTATTAATGCTATCCTGGACTCTGCGAGCCGTACGGCGGTTGCAGCCGCCAATTCGGTGGTACTCCGCAGGGCCTTGTGGCTACGGGAATGGAAGGCAGATTCTGTTTCCAAAAAGCGCTTAACCAGTTTGCCAATTTCTGGCGAACGATTGTTTGGCGAGCGTTTGGATGAAATCATCAAACAATCCAAGGGAAAGGATACATCCTTACCCCAGCCCAAACCGAACATACCCCAACAGAGGAAGGGGCAGTCGAGGTTTCGGTCCTTTCGGGGCGCGGGCAGGTCCCAATTCTCCTCGTCCAAAAGGCCTCAGAAAGATCAAAGGAACTCTGATGCATGGCGGTCTAAGTCACGTCCTAAACAGACCACCGGAGGTGCCGCTACCAAAGCGGCTTCCTCATGACTTTCGGCATCCTCACTCCGCATCCTCGGTCGGTGGCAGGCTCTCCCGCTTTTGCGACACCTGGCTGCCACGGGTAAAAGACCGTTGGGTGAGAGACATTCTGTCTCACGGTTACAAGATAGAGTTCACCTCTCGTCCCCCGACTCGATTCTTCAGGTCATCCCCGCCTCCCGAACGAGCCGAGGCTCTTGTGCAGGCGCTGGGCATTCTGAAGGCAGAAGGAGTGGTGGTCCCTGTTCCTCTTCAGCAACAGGGCCACGGTTTTTACTCCAACTTGTTTGTGGTCCCAAAGAAGGACGGGTCTTTCCGACCTGTCCTGGACCTGAAACTTCTCAACAAACACGTAAAGACCAGGCGGTTCCGGATGGAATCCCTCCGCTCCGTCATCGCCTCAATGTCCCAGGGAGATTTCCTTGCATCGATCGATATCAAAGATGCTTATCTCCACGTACCGATTGCTCCAGAGCACCAGCGCTTCTTGCGCTTCGCCATAGGGAACGAACACCTGCAGTTCGTGGCACTGCCGTTCGGCCTGGCAACAGCCCCACGGGTTTTCACCAAGGTCATGGCTACAGTAGTTGCGGTCCTCCACTCTCAGGGTCACTCGGTGATCCCGTACTTGGACGATCTGTTGATCAAGGCACCCTCTCTAGAGGCATGCCAACACAGCCTCGACGCTACCCTGGAGACTCTCCAGAGTTTCGGGTGGATCATCAATTTTCCAAAGTCAAATCTGACACCGGCCCAATCGCTGACATACCTTGGCATGGAGTTTCATACCCTCTCAGCGATAGTGAAGCTTCCGCTGATCAAGCAGCGGTCACTACAGACAGGGGTACAATCTCTCCTTCAAGGTCGGTCACACACCTTGAGGCGCCTCATGCACTTCCTGGGGAAGATGGTGGCAGCAATGGAGGCAGTTCCTTTCGCGCAGTTTCACCTGCGTCCTCTTCAGTGGGACATCCTACGCAAATGGGACAGGAAGCCGACGTCCCTCGACAGGAACGTCTCCCTCTCGCAGGCGACCAAAGCTTCCCTTCGGTGGTGGCTTCTTCCCACTTCATTATCGAAAGGGAAATCCTTCCTACCCCCATCCTGGGAGGTGGTCACGACGGACGCGAGTCTGTCAGGGTGGGGAGCGGTTTTTCTCCACCACAGGGCTCAGGGTACGTGGACCCAGCAAGAGTCCTCGCTTCAGATCAATGTTCTGGAAATACGGGCAGTGTATCTTGCCCTGAAAGCGTTCCAGCAGTGGCTGGAAGGCAAGCAGATCAGAATTCAGTCAGACAATTCCACAGCGGTGGCATACATCAACCACCAAGGCGGCACACGCAGTCGGCAAGCCTTCCAGGAAGTCCGGCGGATTCTGCTCTGGGTGGAAGCCACGGCCTCCACCATCTCTGCAGTTCACATCCCAGGCGTGGAAAACTGGGAAGCAGATTATCTCAGTCGCCAGGGCATGGACGCAGGGGAATGGTCCCTTCACCCGGACGTGTTTCAGGAGATCTGTTGCCGCTGGGGGGTGCCGGACGTCGACCTCATGGCGTCCCGGCACAACAACAAGGTACCGGCGTTCATGGCACGGTCTCAAGATCCCAGAGCTCTGGCGGCAGACGCCTTAGTTCAGGATTGGTCGCAGTTTCAGCTCCCTTATGTGTTTCCTCCGCTGGCACTGTTGCCCAGAGTGTTACGCAAGATCAGGGCCGACTGCCGCCGCGCCATCCTCGTCGCTCCAGACTGGCCGAGGCGGTCGTGGTACCCGGATCTGTGGCATCTCACGGTCGGCCAACCGTGGGCACTACCAGACCGACCAGACTTGCTATCTCAAGGGCCGTTTTTCCATCTGAATTCTGCGGCCCTCAACCTGACTGTGTGGCCATTGAGTCCTGGATCCTAGCGCCCTCAGGGTTATCTCAAGATGTCATTGCCACTATGAGACAAGCTAGGAAACCAACGTCCGCCAAGATCTACCACAGGACGTGGAAAATTTTCCTGTCATGGTGCTCTGCTCAGGGTATTTCTCCCTGGCCTTTTGCCTTGCCCACTTTTCTGTCCTTCCTTCAATCTGGACTGGAAAAGGGTTTGTCGCTCGGCTCCCTTAAGGGACAAGTCTCAGCGCTCTCTGTGTTTTTCCAGAAGCGCCTAGCCAGACTTCCACAGGTACGCACGTTCCTGCAGGGGGTTTGTCACATAGTCCCTCCTTACAAGCGGCCGTTAGAACCCTGGGATCTGAACAGGGTGCTGATGGTTCTTCAGAAACCACCATTCGAGCCAATGAGGGATATTTCTCTCTCACGCCTTTCGCAGAAAGTGGTTTTTCTAGTAGCAGTCACTTCACTTCGCAGAGTGTCTGAGCTAGCTGCACTGTCATGCAAAGCTCCCTTCCTGGTGTTTCACCAGGACAAGGTGGTTCTGCGTCCGGTTCCGGAATTTCTCCCTAAGGTGGTATCCCCCTTTCATCTCAATCAGGATATCTCCTTACCTTCTTTTTATCCTCATCCAGTTCACCAATGTGAAAAGGATTTGCACTTGTTAGATCTGGTGAGAGCACTCAGACTCTACATTTCTCGTACGGCGCCCCTGCGCCGCTCGGATGCACTCTTTGTCCTTGTCGCTGGCCAGCGTAAAGGGTCACAGGCTTCCAAATCAACCCTGGCTCGGTGGATCAAGGAGCCAATTATCGAAGCTTACCGTTCGGCTGGGCTTCCGGTTCCCTCAGGGCTGAAGGCCCATTCTACCAGAGCCGTGGGCGCATCCTGGGCTTTGAGGCACCAGGCTACGGCTCAGCAGGTGTATCAGGCGGCTACCTGGTCGAGCCTGCACACTTTCACGAAGCACTATCAGGTGCATACCTATGCTTCGGCGGATGCCAGCCTAGGTAGACGAGTCCTTCAGGCGGCGGTTGCCCACCTGTAGGAAGAGGCCGTTTTACGGCTCTCTTACGAGGTATTATTTTACCCACCCAGGGACTGCTTTTGGACGTCCCAATTGTCTGGGTCTCCCAATAGAGCGACAAAGAAGAAGGGAATTTTGTTTACTTACCGTAAATTCCATTTCTTCTAGCTCTAATTGGGAGACCCAGCACCCGCCCCTGTTTTTTTGTGTACACATGTTGTTCATGTTGAATGGTTTCAGTTCTCCGATATTCCTTCGGATTGAAGTTACTTTAAACCAGTTTATAATTCTTTTTCCTCCTTCTTGCTTTTGCACCAAAACTGAGGAGCCCGTGGGAGCACGGGGGGTGTATAGGCAGAAGGGGAGGGGCTTAACACTTTTGAGTGTAATACTTTGTGCGGCCTCCGGAGGCATAGCCTATACACCCAATTGTCTGGGTCTCCCAATTAGAGCTAGAAGAAAAGGAATTTACGGTAAGTAAACAAAATTCCCTTCTTCATTTCAATGCATTTGCAATGGACTTGCGTCAACATGCGTTCACCTGCGTTTGCGTGCGTTATAGTAAAGATCCAGCGACTTGCAGTTTTTTAACTTTTTTCAAAAACGCTACTTGTAGCATTTTTGAGCTGTGTCCAAATACTGCAAATTGCTGGATCCTGACTATACTGCACGCAAACGCATGCGAACGCTGGCATGCTGATAGACAGGATCCTGCTTGCTCTACTGAGCATGCCCAGAAACCAGCCTCGCGTGATCAGTCTCTCTCTCCCCCTCCCTCACTCCCCCACCCTCTCTCTCCACTCTTCCCCGCCTGAGAGCGGAGGACACTCGTAACCAAGGTAAACATTGGGTAACCGCGGTCTTAGTTACCCGATGTTTATTTTGGTTACAGGCCTCCACAGCTGTTAGATGTCGGCTCCCAGTTTTTCACGTTCAGTTCCCCCAAAGTGACAGGATCCTGCAAAATAACACATGCGTTTGCATGCGTTTTTTTGCTGTAAAAGCAGGATTCGCTTTTGCAGCAAAAAAAGTTCATGACACATGTTAAAAAAACATAGTGTGAAAGCAGCCTTACTGACCTACTCAATGTTTGTTGGGAACAGGTGGAAGAAAGTATGACTGCAGGAGGACATTGCGTAGGATGTCTAGTTTATCATGGACCACAGAAAGGAGAGAGAGAGAGTGGACTCTGTAGGGTTCTGTCGGCAAAGATCAAGTCAATACGAGACCAGTGGAACATTAAAAATAAAATCTTTATTATTCAAGACAATGCGTTTTCAAAATCAGTCTGAATTCATCAATTGTACAGATTTCGAAACGCGTTGTCATGAATAAATTCCATTTATTTTCTCTCCTTTGTGGTGCATTTTGGAGTTTTGGTTCCCGTCTTGGCAGACCGAGCAGCAGCCAGCCATTCCTTGATTTATTTATTATTTTTTATTTAAACTTTTTATTAATTTTTCAAATATAAATTTAAATGCACTAAACAGTAATTGAACTATTTAACCCATTAACAAAACCACCTTTTGATTTTTGCCTTTCACAGAGTTGTTGACCGTTTTATGTGTGAACAATTTTTTACTTGCCACCTTTTTGGTTTTTTTTTTTTCTTTTTTCTTTTTTTGTTATATAGCTTTCACAGTATTACACAATGTTGTGTCCTATTTCTTACTTTTTGTTTAAGCAGACGTCTGTGTCTCCATGCTAGAATGGAGATGTGAAACAATAAGAAAATTGTACTTAAGACCTATTATTCTTATTTATTATAGCGCCATTTATTCCATGGCACTTTACATGTGAAGAGGGGTATACAAATAAAAACAAGTACAATAATCATGAACAATACAAGGCACAAACAGGAAGAGAGGACCCTGCCCGCGAGGCCTCACAGTGCCTATTGTTAAGTTACTTAATTTTTAATTTTGAATGCATTGGGATAATGAAAAAAAAATGTGGTTGTAAAGTTGGATATAGGCTGAAATAGTATATTGTGCAGTATGAATGTAAAGGCTATATAAAAAAAATACTTAAAAAAAAATGACTTCTTTCATCTTGATATCAAGACACGCTTGTCAGTCAGGTGAAAGGAGCTGAACAAGAATACCATAAAAAAACATTTTTTTAGAGAGGGAAAAAGCACGTGGCTGCTGATTTTGCCTTTAAAATGTTGATCCAGGTCATGAATGGCCCCCGCTGCCGGTGTGTTCTGTCCGACAGAGTCACTAAATATAACACACTCCACTTCTGTTTACTGTTCTGTTGGACTAGTCTTCCATCTGGCATCTTTAGTAAATTATCAGGTTTTTTTTTTATGTGGAAACATTTAAATTTATAAAGTATACGGTTGTTACCTCTTTTAGAGCGCTCTTCTAGCAAGTTTCCTCATTGAAGCTGCTCTTTAGTTGCACGTTTCTCAATTGTCAGGTTACGCTTCTCTGGTTTCAACAGAAGTACGAGGCAGAAAGTGTCTCCAGTGGCGCTGCCATCTCCTTTGTGTGACAACACTGTCTTATTGCTGGATTTTGTAAGGCCCAGTGTTTTGTCATAGGAGTTTTTGTTCTTCTTTTGCTTCATTTATAACCTGCTCAATTCAATTGTCTTTACCATTTTTTGTATTCTGCTTTTGGACACAATGGCCCGGATTCATCTTTGTAGTTTCTCCAAAGACCTAGGTCCATCAAGATCACCCTTCCTCCACCAATTATACATTTTATCACTAAATCATCTACAATGTTGTGTGTACTGAAGAAATCATCCAGCCCTGATATAAAAGCTGTTATAGTATCTGCCATTACTACCTCTTGTGGTCGGCATTCCACAGTCTGACTGCTCTAACTGTAAAGAACCCTTTCCTATTTAGGTTTCAGAATCGCTTTTCTTCCACTCGCAGTGAGTGCCCCCTGGTCCTTAGGAAGGAATAAGTCATGTGCCAGTCCTTTATATTGACCACACATATATTTATACATATAAATGAGATCTCCTCTGAGACGTTTTTTTTTCTAAGCTAAACATATCTAACTTTTTCAACCTCTAATCATATGTGCGGCCTCCATTCCTTGTAGTAGTCTAGTTGCCGCTTTTGAACTGACTCTAACTTCTGAATGTCCTTTTTAAAATCTGAAACCCAAAACTGGATCCCATATTCCAGATTTGGCCTTACAAGTGATTTATAGAGGGGTAACAATACGTTGGGGTGACAGGATCTAATCTTTTTATACACCCTAAAATCTTTGTTTTCTCAGCTAATGATCTCCTTTTTCGTGGCTTTAGCAATTCCTTCATACCTTCATATTTCTATACATTTTGTGCCAGTTTTTACTTTTTTTTTTTTTTTTTTTTCCCCCTTGACCACCTTACTTATTGGTTATTGGATAGATTCATAAAATGCAAATTATAATGTCTCAATTTTTTTAATTTTCTCACTGTAGCCTTAACTTGGGGTAAGGATTCTGAATGAATTTTCAATTTTGCGCACTTTTGGTGCTAAAAAGTCGCAAAAAATGGCGAACGAAAAGCAAGTTTTATTTTTACTTTTTTTGTGCCAAATTCATGAACCACGTGCATTATTTTGAAGACTTTGGTATACTTAAATACCCTCAGTGAATGCCATGAGAAAATAAGTGTCTGCTATAACTTGCAAATGATGAATCAGAATCAATCCTCCTTTTTCCTTTTGAGATTTGATTGTAATTTTAATGTCCCTTTTTGTCTAATTCTTCCACAAAAACAATTTGATCCTAAATGAAGGACACCTGGCCGTGTGAGTCAATAAATGGCCTTTTAATGTAATTTGTTTGACTCATTAAACCCGCCAGCCTTTAGACGGTAAATGAGAGCGCGCCTCGTCGTCTGTGACTCTTGGCATTCTGGTATCGCTGTGTTCAAGGTGACTCCGGATAATGCCAGCTCCACACGTGTTACATCCATTTCTCTATTCAGGGAGAATTTTCTCTAAAACCAACCACAAGATTTCAAATTCCTCCGTAGCTATTTTATTTATTTATCATTACTACTAATAATAATATTATTTTGGCTTAGTCTGTACATTATCTGTGTGTATATGTATATGTGTGTATGTGTGTATATATATATATATATATATATATATATATATATATATATATATATATATATATATATATATATATATATATATATATATATATATATATATATATATATATATATATATATATATATATATTATAATATTATAATGTGTGTGTGTGTATATATATATATATATGTATATGTGTGTGTGTTTGTGTAAAATATATAATATATATTTCCTCCTTTTTCTCGTTCTTTCTCTCTCTTTCTCTTTTTCTCTCTTTTTCTCTTTTTCTTTCTCTCGCTTTCTCTTTCTCTCTCGCTTTCTCGCTTTCTCTCTTTTTCTCGCTTTCTCTTTCTCTCTCTCTCTTTCTCTTTCTCTCTCTCTCTCTCTCTCTCTCTCTCTCTATATATATATATATATATATATATATATATATATATATAATTCATTCTCTAGAGATAGATCTCTATCTGTAACATTTTTTTTTAATTTTTTTTTACAGTGCTGCAGTCAATCTGTACGTTCAGCGGCTCTTGAACGCTGCAGAACCACTCACTGGCTGCAGCACCTGCTGAAATTAGGTCAGAATTGCTGACAACAAACACTAAGCAGCGGTAGAGACTCTGTGCTGGACCCGGGGAGGGTCAGTAAAGCACAATCTATGTTTTTAAGCAAACTGCCGTAGTGAAGAAGAATTTTACAAAACCAGAACATTTATTTAGTACTTTTGCAGATATTGATGTAAAAATGATGCTGGCAAGTTGCACATTTTACCCTTTGCACTGCAGAATTTAAAATCCACAGTGCCGGTTAATTTACACTTGGTCCTTACTCTGTGCTTATGAGATTTCTTAACATCTCATCTACAGCTATTGTATAGCGGATTTTGTGCCAAATATATCTAGGTCCCATCAATGCTGCAAAAATGGCTCTGATCCACTGAGAAATTATCCTTTTAAAGGGAGCCTGTCAGGTTCCCTATACCATCTAACCCAGCAGCATTCACATTTGTGTACCAAATTTCCCTGCCTTACCAGTCCTGTATGATATTATTCACTAATATGAATAGTTAAGAAGAGTATTTATAGAATGCGCTATTCCTACGCTTATTAGGCATTCGACTGGTCAAAGGGGCGTTGTTTCCCTGGACTAGTCGGCCCTCTTTCCATGTTATCACGCCCCTGTGGGTCTGATGACATGATTTGGAAGAGTCTGTGTCCCA
The DNA here is from genome assembly GCF_048569485.1 of Anomaloglossus baeobatrachus. Lineage (NCBI taxonomy): Eukaryota > Metazoa > Chordata > Amphibia > Anura > Aromobatidae > Anomaloglossus > Anomaloglossus baeobatrachus. The sequence continues at coordinate 64,516,373 of NC_134357.1, read as the reverse complement.
ACCAGATCCTGGAAGTCTTGCGCATTCGCACGGATTATTTTGGCAGCATCAGGGCACCTATATAGTCAGGTATACGTGTCCCAGTTTCAGGGAAGCGCACTGTGCATGATCAGCAGGGCAGAAGATGTCCTTCCGATCATGCACAGGTCGCCTCTCTGAAGCCAGGACACGTACACCCAACTTGAGGAGCACTGACACTGGCGAAATGTGCCAAACGCAGGCACAAAATTTCCAGGAGCTGCAATGAGGCCAGCTTTTGGAAATCATGTTATTACACCCAAAAGGGCATGATAGCCTGGAAAGAGGGCAGATTAATCTGGGGAAACAACACCCCTATGTCCAGTCAGAGGTCTAATTAGCATAGGAGCAGCACCCTTTATAAATGCTTTTCTAAACATTGATTTTGTAAATCGCATTATACAGGGCTGGTTAGGGAGGGAATTTTTGCATGCATGTGTGCTGGGTTGGAAGGCATAGAGAACCTGACAGGTTCCTTTTTAAGTCCTGGAAGCTCTGCGGTGCAGCCTCCATGGGTTTATTGGTTTGTATGATGTTTAGGTAGGTGGTATGTGCCAAAGTAACATCCACATGAATGCCAGGACCTAAGGTTTCCCAATCGCACATTGCTTAGATCACCAGACTACCTCTGCCATGGTGCCCTCCACCTATAGTCCATCCTGGTACCATCTCTACTCTACTGAGATGAGACCCATACGACCAGCAGTCCTCATGATGTGTAAAAAAACAAAACATTATTCATCAGACCAGGCCGCCTTTTTCCGTTGCTCCATGGATCTGTTCTCATGTAGCCCATTGTTGGTGTTTTGGGTGGTAGACTGGGGTCAGCATGAGTTCTCTGACCATTCTGCGGCTGTACAGCCCAATGTACAATGCTATCTGTGATTCACCATGTGCTCGGACACCTTTCCCAAATCTTGTGGCCATTGGCCACCAAACGAGAGTAGGTTGCAGCTGCCAAAAGTGAGATCAATTTTCAGAAATGATTGGATATCCATTGTTTGTAAAGGCCATTTTTCCCATTACACATTCTTATTCTGACAAGCCTGTTATCCACCTAAAAGGACACAAGGGATGTTAATTTTATAAAAATGATATATAGAAGCGTAAAGAGAACCTGTCACACATGGTGTCTGATCTATCATCATATATTAAAGCACAATGGGCTAGTGAGAATTTTATCTAGCTTTATGGGGAAATAGTTAGATTATCTTGTAAACTATTCAATCAAATGTCTTCTCCATTTGGAGGAGAGGCTGCGGGTAGTAGGCGGTTTGCCGGAGTCCAGGGGGCGGTCCAAAATCTTAGGCGGATGACCAGTCATTGAGTAGGACCACCCACTAAACGAAATAAAAAAAAAATTGACTAAATTAAAAAAAAGAAAAAATAAATATATATATATATATATATATATATATATATATATATATATATATATATATATATATATATATATATATATATATATATATATTATATCTTAGAAGGTGGCCCGATTATAACGCATCGGGTATTCTAGAATTTATTGTGTAGTTAATGTATGATTTATGTTATATATAATGTGTGTAATTGCCAAGTATTTGTGTGGGGCGCTGTAAATGTTCTGTTTGTTGTCTGGGTGTGAGAGGTGTTTGTGTGTGTTGCATTGTTTGTGGAGCGCTGTCTGCAGCGTTGTGTGTGTGTGTGTGTGTGTGTGGTGCGCGGTTTGTGTGGTTGTGTTTTTGGGGGGAGGTGTGTTTTGTGCAGTGTGTGTGTCTTGGAGGAGTCGTCCTGGGGAGAGAGGAGTATAATAGGAGGAGTCGTCCTGGGGAGAGAGGAGTATAATAGGAGGAGTAGTCCTAGGGAGAGAGGAGTATAATAGGAGGAGTAGTCCTGGGGGGAGAGGAGTATAATAGGAGGAGTAGTCCTGGGGGAGAGGAGTCTAATAGGTGCCCAATGTGTGCGGGGGGCGTGACCGGGCGGGCACAGTGTGGGGATGTGGCCTAGCGGGCACAGTGTGCAGGGGGCGTGGCCGAGCTGAGCGGCCAATGCGACAGTTGTCACTGTAAAACAAGACAATTATAGATAGATATAATAGATATAGATCTATAGATAGATATATTATATATCTATATAATATATCTATCTATCTATATAATATATCTATATATATATATAATATAATATATATAATATATATATATTTATATAAATTACAGTTAGGTCCAGAAATATTTGGACAGTGACACAAGTTTTGTTATTTTAGCTGTTTACAAAAACATGTTCAGAAATGCATTTATATTTATAATATGGGCTGAAAGTGCACACTCCCAGCTGCAATATGAGAGTTTTCACATCCAAATCGGAGCAAGGGTTTAGGAATCATAGCTCTGTAATGCATAGCCTCCTCTTTTTAAAGGGACCAAAAGTAATTGGACAAGGGACTCTAAGGGCTGCAATTAACTCTGAAGGCGTCTCCCTCGTTAACCTGTAATCAATGAAGTAGTTAAAAGGTCTGGGGTTGATTACAGGTGTGTGGTTTTGCATTTGGAAGCTGTTGCTGTGACCAGACAACATGCGGTCTAAGGAACTCTCAATTGAGGTGAAGCAGAACATCCTGAGGCTGAAAAAAAAGAAAAAATCCATCAGAGAGATAGCAGACATGCTTGGAGTAGCAAAATCAACAGTCGGGTACATTCTGAGAAAAAAGGAATTGACTGGTGAGCTTGGGAACTCAAAAAGGCCTGGGCGTCCACGGATGACAACAGTGGTGGATGATCGCCGCATACTTTCTTTGGTGAAGAAGAACCCGTTCACAACATCAACTGAAGTCCAGAACACTCTCAGTGAAGTAGGTGTATCTGTCTCTAAGTCAACAGTAAAGAGAAGACTCCATGAAAGTAAATACAAAGGGTTCACATCTAGATGCAAACCATTCATCAATTCCAAAAATAGACAGGCCAGAGTTAAATTTGCTGAAAAACACCTCATGAAGCCAGCTCAGTTCTGGAAAAGTATTCTATGGACAGATGAGACAAAGATCAACCTGTACCAGAATGATGGGAAGAAAAAAGTTTGGAGAAGAAAGGGAACGGCACATGATCCAAGGCACACCACATGCTCTGTAAAACATGGTGGAGGCAACATGATGGCATGGGCATGCATGGCTTTCAATGGCACTGGGTCACTTGTGTTTATTGATGACATAACAGCAGACAAGAGTAGCCGGATAAATTCTGAAGTGTACCGGGATATACTTTCAGCCCAGATTCAGCCAAATGCCGCAAAGTTGATCGGACGGCGCTTCATAGTACAGATGGATAATGACCCCAAGCATACAGCCAAAGCTACCCAGGAGTTCATGAGTGCAAAAAAGTGGAACATTCTGCAATGGCCAAGTCAATCACCAGATCTTAACCCAATTGAGCATGCATTTCACTTGCTCAAATCCAGACTTAAGACGGAAAGACCCACAAACAAGCAAGACCTGAAGGCTGCGGCTGTAAAGGCCTGGCAAAGCATTAAGAAGGAGGAAACCCAGCGTTTGGTGATGTCCATGGGTTCCAGACTTAAGGCAGTGATTGCCTCCAAAGGATTCGCAACAAAATATTGAAAATAAAAATATTGTGTTTGGTTTTGGTTTATTTGTCCAATTACTTTTGACCTCCTAAAATGTGGAGTGTTTGTAAAGAAATGTGTACAATTCCTACAATTTCTATCAGATATTTTTGTTCAAACCTTCAAATTAAACGTTACAATCTGCACTTGAATTCTGTTGTAGAGGTTTCATTTCAAATCCAATGTGGTGGCATGCAGAGCCCAACTCGCGTAAATTGTGTCACTGTCCAAATATTTCTGGATTTAACTGTATATAAAAAAATATGTGTGTGTGTGCATATATAGATAGATATAGATATATATAGAGAGAATGTATGTATGTATGTATATGTGTGTGTGTGTGTGTATATATATATATGTATATATGTATATATATATATATATATATATATATATATATATATATATATATATATATATATATATATAATATATATATATATATATAATATTATATATTATATATTATATATTAAAATAGATATATAGAGAGAGAGAGAGATATATAGATATATAGAGAGATATAGATATATATATAGAGAGAGAGAGAATGTGTACACACTCTCTCTCTCGCTCTCATATATATATATTCATATTATATATATATGAATACATATATGAAAGAGCGAGAGAGAGAGTGTGTACACATTCTCTCTATATATATATCTATATCTCTATATATATCTATATATCTATATCTCTCTCTCTCTCTCTTTTTCTTTTTTTTTTTTATATATATATATATATTTATAAATTTAGTAAATAAATAAATAAATTGAATTTAGTCCCATTAACTTAAATATCAATTTGCACAGCTCCTTTTAGGATAATTTGCAGCCATGGGATTGGTCTGCATTTTGAAGGTGACAGGTTCCCTTTAATAATTCATAAGCTCTTTAGGAAGCCGGACTTTCTTTACAAAGTCTGTTTTTTGTTTTTGTAAAATCCTGCCGCAGTTCTTTATTCCTTGGAGGAAAAATTTTAGAAATCAAAGGAGTCTTTATATATTAAAAAAAAAAAAATGTTTGACACTTTAATGCAGTATCTGGTGTGAAAAAGTAGGTATATCCTGCGCGAGGTTTGAAGGATTTGTTCCTCAGAGGGCAGCGGTGGCGATGCTTATGTACTGGAAAATTGGATTGTTCTATTAATAGTGTCGTGTGGTTATGACGACCGTGCCTGACGGCTGTTTTTGCTCTTTTTAAAGGTTATGCCTTCCTGCTCTTTCAAGAGGAAAGTTCCGTGCAAGCGCTGATAGATGCCTGTTTAGAGGAAGACGGCAAGTTGTACCTTTGTGTGTCCAGCCCCACCATCAAGGACAAACCAGTAAGCAACATCACAGTCTTAAAGCTGACACTTCTGTCACAACTCCCAATGGGCTCGGGAAAAGATGAAAAGTTCTGATTTAAGTTGTATGCTTCTCTGGGGAAGAAAAAAAAATGTAAAAAAAAATTTAAATTCTAAATTTCATGGCACAAGGCCATTGATCCGTTACAAAAAGCTATTCCTACAACTTGATTACACTTGATGATATAATGATTAAATCCGTATACCTCGGACTGTAGCAAAGGGCAGAGACTCTGTTTCAGCGTTAGGGGTGGCACTAATATTTGATAGATTGGGCTATCTTCAAATTGTTAGTAAGAAGCCCATACCACAAATACAAATGTATTGATAAACTTTATTGGAGTCACAAAATTTCGAATATTGACCTATAAATAACCACAAAACAATCACTGATCTCGGGGAGACCAGCCAGAGAAAACACTGCCAGCAGCCAACAAGGGTGCTCAAGACAGTGATATCCTAGGTGCATTGCCCCCTGGGAAATATGCAAATCAAAAAAGTCCGTGGAGCCTCTGTTAGGAGTCTCAACACAGAAACTAGCCAGATATCCCTCCGGGAAGGACCTAGCCAAGGAGTGGCTCTTTTTAGGAGACCACCATATTAAGTGGACCTTTTATTAAACTAAAAGAATCCCCTTCTGCAGCTCCTGGGCCGCATTCTATGAAGGTGCACCTTGGCCCTGACTCCCCTTACGGACTCCAAAAATAACTTTATAAAACTTGGCCCTTAGTTGTGCAAATTACCTTGGTTGGGCAGATGGGCGGGCTCATTTTCTGCTCCCGTCTCCCTTCCTGCCGCTGATCGCCGTCCTCCTTCTATTGATGGGATGATTCCCTCAGTCATCCTCCTCGTCGCATTTTCAAATCTCATGCCTGTGCAGTTAAATCTGCTCGCAGTTCGCTCTGCCATATCGCGGCCAGAGCAGAAAACATAGCTTTCCTAGCTCGCGCTGGTGAGCTATATGCGTAGGCGCGAGATTATGGGCGGGTACGAGCATGGCGCTGGTGAGGTCATGCACAGTGCAGACCTCACCAACGCCATGCTCGTTCCCGCCCATAATCTCGCGCCTGCGCATTTAGCTCACCGGCGCAAGCTAGGGCAGCTATGTTTTCTGCTCTGCCCGTGATATGGCAGAGCGAACTGCTCCTGCGCGAACAGACGAGGACACAGGAGATTCGAAAATGTGACGAGGAGGATGACTGAGTGCGTCATCCCGTCAATCAAGGAAAGAGGGCGGCGATCAGTGGCCGGAGGGGGATAAAAAAGCAGAAAATGAGCCCGCCCATCTGGCCAACCAAGGTAACTAGCATACCCAACGGCCAAGTTTTATAAAGTTATTTTTGGGGTCTGGAAGGGGAGTCCGGGCTAAGGTGCACCTTCATAGAATGCAGCCCAGGAGCTGCAGAAGGTGATTGATTTCTTTTAGTTTAATAGGGAAAAAATCTGGTGGCAGGTTCCATTTAACAATAGCCCAAGGGGACCCTGAACAAGGAGGGTACAATATGAATTATGAGTACAGAAAATATAGCATCACAAAGCCCCTAAAGTCAAGACTCCTAATAGTGCAACAGCAATAATACCAACCAATAGGCGCCATCATAAGTGCACCACTGGGTGGACCACACTGCCTGAAACATGTTTCGCCTGCGACTTCATCAGGGGGTACTGAGTCAGTGTCCTCAGGCACCTTATATAGGATGTGTGTCCTCATAGCTCAACCATCAGTGACCCCGCTGCCTTTTTATTTTCAGACCAGATTATTTCTAAATTCTTGTTACCAGATTGATCCCTAGTGCCTCTTCTGATTAGTAGACTCCTGTGACAATATTAGGTTTGTAGCAGAACACATGGAAGTGTTCGCGGTAACCCTACTTATCTGCGGGTAGTAGGAGGTTTGCAGGGATCTGGCTCAGTGGCCATGGACCACTAGACCAGAATCCTTCAAACATTTTTGCCCAACTCAAGTATACAGTAGTGTACATCGAAGCCTTCAGTCAAAGATATATGTCGGGAAACTTTGGAAATCTTTTTTTTGTTTTTTTGTTCGAGAAGGCTCCAGGACAGGTTTGGTCATTTCCAGTTCTTCAGAGGCCATTTTATGGACAGGAAAGCTGTTTAGGCTGCAAGGAGAACCTGTTATACTTATATGTTAATAAGGAGCTAAATCATGTCCAACTCCTTTGATAAAAATAATAGAAAGCAGCCACCCCTTTTAAGAAAACTTTGCCATGTAGCTTGTTGATCGGGTTTAGGATCTGACTGACAACAACCCTTCTATCCAAGACCCAATCAGACATGGCCCATACCGTCCTTCATAAAACTCTGAAGGTGGATCCATCAAGGATATGTCAATGTCTATGAATGATATGATATTGTGTGATCTCGGTTGGCTTTGATCTGCCCCCTATAGATAGACGTACGTGTCGCCGCTTGTTTTTCTCTTGTGATTACACAAGGTCCCGAATGGTGATCTGCATGTAGTATAAAAGGAAACTATAGTTAGAAAATGACATTTTTTTTTTTAAAATCAGGTTTTCATGTGTTTTTTTTTTTTTCTTAACATTTTGGTTAATGCACATGTACATTAGCAGCAATGGACTAGAACCTTATCTTTTGTATTGAAACATCTAATGAGCGTGTGCAAAAATCACTCTGGAGGGGTTAGATATATATATAATCTATATTGATTGATCCCATCTTATCAGCTGTGTATAGAGGTGTTACATAACATTGTAATCCTGTCTCTGTTGCTAAATAGCCTACTGAAAACTCTTCCAAAATGGTGATTTTTTTTTTCTTTACTTTTTTTTTTTTTTTTTTAAATCATAGTATGAAAGGCCAAAATGATTTAAAAAATATATGTAACTCAACAACCTGATTTAAATGCTTAGTCACTTTCTGATGCGCTTCTGATAGGTCTGTAATCACAGCTTGTTACGTACTTTTTCCATGCAGGTCCAGATTAGACCTTGGAATCTGAGTGACAGCGACTTTGTCATGGATGGCTCTCAACCTTTGGATCCAAGAAAAACCATATTTGTTGGAGGTGTTCCACGACCTTTGCGAGCTGGTAAGAGGAGCCTTGTGTCACAGAACGATCACATACGTGCCCTGTAATTATTTCTATGTTGCCCCCTTTACTGATGAGGTAGCCATTCTCTGAAAAGAACGCTCCTAATGTGGCGACTGCTACAACTACAAGAACCTGTAATACCTGATCATGCTCTGGTCATAGGTTGCAATAGTGGCAGTAATATTGCTGGTTTGGTCCCCAGATTCTCCACAAATTTCCTACAAAAACACTTGAAATACTATGTCCCAAGAATGACAAAAGTATTTTAGGAGTGATATCTTTTATAGGCTAACCAGAAAAATATTAGCAAGCTTTCAGAGCATCGAGGCTCCTTCAGGCTGAATTACAAATGAATTACTGAGATAAAATCACAACATTTAACCCCTTCACGACCGGCCGATTTTTCGCTTTCCGTTTTTTTTTTTTCCGCCATTCTTTTTCTGAGAGACGTAACTTTTTTTATTTTTCAGTCAATATGGTCATGTGAGGGCTCATTTTTTGCGGAACGAGCTGTACTTTTAAATGAAACCATAAGTTTTACTATATAGTGTACTGGAACACGGCAAAAAAATCCAAATGCAGAAAAATTGCAAAAAAAGTGCGATAGCACTATTGTTTTTGAGATATTTTATTCACGGTGTTCACTATATGGTAAAATGGATGTGTGGGTGTGATGCCTCAGGTCAGTGCGAGTTCGTAGACCCCAAACATGTATAGGTTTACTTGTATATAAGGGGTTAAAAAAAATCTGAAGTTTGACCGAAAAAAGTGGCGCACGTATTACGCCATATTCCGTGACCCGTAGCGTTCTTATTTTTCGGGATCTATGGCTCAGTGACGGCTTATTTTTTGCGTTTCGACTTGACGTTTTTAACGGTACCATTTTTGCGCAGCTGCTACGTTTTGATCGCCTCTTATAGCATTTTGCGCAAAAGTAGTGGCGACAAAAAAAGTCGTTTTGGCGTTTGGAATTTTTTTGCCGCTACGCCGTATACTGATCAGATTAATTGATTTTATATTTTGATAAATCGGGCATTTCTGAACGCCAAATGTGTGTATATTTTTTATTTTTTTAACCCTTTAATTTTCAATGGGGCGAATGGGGGTTGATTTGAACTTTTTAGGTTGTTTTTTTTTTTTTAATGTTTTAAAACTTTTTTTTTAACTTTTTTTTTATTTTATTTTACTAGTCCCCCTAGGGGGCTATTGCGATCAGCATTCCGATCGCTCTGCAGTATCTGCTGATCACAGCTATACAGCTGTAAACAGCAGATATGCTTTTTCTCTGTGCCGCTGGCACAGCGAAAGTGAAAGCAATTCATGTGTAGTACAGGAGTCATCACATGACCCTGTGCTACCATGACAACTAACGGAAGTCACGTGATCGCGTCACGTGACTTCCGGTATCGGGCAGTAAGTAAAAGTTTATCGTGATCGCGCTTATAATGTAATATAATGTCACATATTGACAGCGCCATTTAAGGGGTTAAACTGCACGAGCAGATAACGATTCTGCTCGTGCCTAGCAGGCACACATCTCAGCTGTGAAAATCAGCTGACATGTGTGCCGCCGGCAGACCGCGGGCAGTAACGTTATGACCGCTAGGACGTAATTTTACGGCCCGCGGTCGTTAAGGGGTTAAGTGAATGTTACAACAGGACATGGGAAAGATGATGCCAAGGAAATCAAATTAAGGTTTTTGTTAGAAATGCAGATGAGTTGGAAGTGGTCTGTTCAGATCACTTCTGGAGGTGTGCTTGTGGAGGCGGGAAATGTGTCCATCCATGTAGAGTCATAAAACCAGGTGTTAAATTGAGTCCTTTTTGTTAAGGATCCAAACATCTTTATCAGTTTAAATTCCCAAATTTTTCTCTGTCATCTTTAAAATTATTATTATTTATTATTATAGCGCCATCAATTCCATGGCGCTTTACATGTGAAAGGGGTGTACATAATAGGGACAAGTACAATAATCATAAACAATACAAGGCACAGACAGGTACAGGAGGAGAGAGGTCCCTGCCCACGAGGGCTCACAGTCTATGACCTTTCAGTATTGATACTTTTAAATCTGTCATACTGTGTCCCATTCTAGAGAAATGTTTTCCCACAGGCGTGTCCAGTTCATTCCTTATAGTGTGCCTGTGTAGGTTCATCCTTGTTTGTAGTTTTTGTCACTTAATAGGCTGCGGGCTTGTAACTGTGTATGTGCATGTGTGAACAGCGCTCTATACAAGCCATCAATGTGCAGTTTTATCATCCAGCAATCGCCCCCTCCATTCCATGTAAGCGTGTGTGTGATTTGCTCCTCCTGCACCTGTGATGCTTCCACTTAATGGGGGTTTAGCTGTATTCTGGTAGAGTATTAGTTTTCGGCCTGGGCGATGTACACAGTGCAGCCCATCTTTGCTGTAAGTAATAATTTTTGGAGGATATTTATTCCTCTTTTTGTTGCTATTTTTATATTTAGTGTAGGGACCTACAAGCATGAGGTTCCTGTGACGAGGGCTGTAGGCTTCCGTTTTATGGCCATAATACCAACTAAAACCTCATAATTTTTTGTAAATGATACAGCCAGGCGCCTTTCTGTTAGGCCTTGCATTTTATAGTTTCTGTCCCTGCATGGTACACAGGTGGGGTACGGCTTGGCAGCCTGCCTGATCTAATAGTATGGGCGTCACCTAATAGGCTGCGGGCTTGTGACTGTGTATCTGCATGTGTGAACAGCGCTGTATGCAAGCTACTAGTGTGCAGTTTTATCATCCAGCATTTGCCCCCCTCCATTCCATGGAAGTGTGTGTGTGATTTGTTCCTTCTGCACCTATGATGCCTCCACTTAGGGGGCGCTTAGCTGTATCCTGCTAGAGTACTAGTTTTTGGCCTGGGCGATGTACACAGTGCAGCCCATCTTGCTGTAAGTAATACTTAATGTTTGGAGTATAGTTATTCCTCTTTTTGTTGCTATTTTTATGCTCTCAGGTTAGGTGCAAAAAAAGCCTGATGACAGATTCTCTTTACAAATCATTGCTAGTGCCTTCATCTTTGTCTGGTGTTAACAATATTCCATGGGCACAGACCAATAATTTATATTATATGTTCACAATTGTTGTGTGTTGATAGAATGTTTTGGCTTTCATTTGTAGATGAGTCCATAAGCGACTTGTATATAGCCATCCTTTGGTCCTTTAATGGATCGTGCCATGCATACCCAGCATACTACCACTTGTCGGTGCATATCTACTGTGGACTGGATACACCCATCTTTCCTTATAATAATGCACTGTGCTGTTTTTCAGTTATTCCTGCAGGAAATGTATGAAAATGTAGGCTTAAAATGACAACTGGGTGTTCACAAAAGTGTGTGTCCTCAACGGGTCCATCAGTGCTGCAAGACCTTTGAAGGGATCCGCCAAGATTCAAGGGTGGTTTAGAGAAACCAGGGCCCCAGGCAGTTAAGAACACATGGGCCCCCAGCTCTTGATGTGTATCACATGACATGTCACATAATCTCGATTGATAAATCTAAAAATAAGAAGCGCTGATAGGGTAACACCAGATGACAAGTGTAGTATATAAAGGAAACATGCACTCACCTACTGTGGTTGTGAGAGTCACAACCGCTGATAAGCATGAGATACTGGCGTCTGCTGCAGCCCCACGTGGATGAGCATTCAAACCGGAGTAGAGAAGGGGTTAACGCCACGCATCAGCCAAATGAAAGTGTAGAGATGTTGATGAATAAATATCTTTTTTTATTTCATCGGTATACGCATTTTGAGGTCGAAACCTCTTCCTCAGGACCAGGACAGCAACAAAGCATGAAACAGATCGAAATAGCAGATCTATATACATATGGTATACCAAGAAGACCACCTACTGACACAAAAAAATCGGCAGGCAAGCCATCTGTTGGCGTGGCATAGCATATCCCATTAAGGCATCAAAGTTACATAGAAATAACATTTATACATATAATCATACACAAGCATGGCCCATATACAATTGAAAATAGAAAATTAACAATGAAAAAACATTATATATTATATATATATATATATATATATATATATATATATATATATATATATATATATATATATATATATATATATATATATATATATATACAAATAGAAAATAATAAATAAAAAATATATAAAAATAAAAAAACTTATTTATATACGGTGTGTGTATATGTATATATATTATATGATTTATTATTTTTTTTTTTCTTTATCAATTTTCAATTGTATATGGGCCATTCTTGTGTATGATTATATGTATAAATGTTATTTCTATGTAACTTTGCGTTAATGAGATATGCTATGTCACGCCAACAGATGGCTTGCTCGCCGATTTTTTTTTTTTTCTTTCTGTCAGGCGGTCTTCTTGGTATACCATATGTATATAGATCTGCTATTTCGATCTGTTTCATGCTTTGTTGATGTCCTGGTCCTGAGTAAGAGGTTTCGACCTCGAAACGCGTATACCGATGAAATAAAAAAAGATATTTATTCATCAACATATCTACACTTTAATTTGGCTGATGCGCGGCGTTTAACCCCTTCTCTACTCCAGTTTGTATACATAATCTGAATTGTTATAGGTAGGTCACATGATTAACACTTCGGTGCGATGGTGCACATCTGCAGATGCAAAACAAGAGCAAATTTGTTTCCCTTATGTATAGTGAGTGCTATACATAACCTAGTGCTATACATATTTATGTATTAGAGCAGGGGTGGCTTCTGTGGAGGGCTGAACCAATAGACTGAAATTAATTCTGTTCAATATTAATACAATTTATATAGAATAATTATCACCTAATATTGAGCAGAATTAAGCATCCTGACAACCCGTATATACAGTATGAGCTGTGACCCTGCCTCCCTATATAGTTAGCCTCCACATAGCCAGTTTACACACTGAGCCCTCACACATCATCCCTATATACAGTTTAAGCCCCCGCATAGCTAATATTGTATATAGCAGGCTATTATAGCTCCCTATATACAGTGAGTCCTCATTAAACCTCCTTAGCTACAGTATGAGCCCCCACATAGCCCCCCACACACAGCTTTCCTGTGTACAGTATGAGCCCCCCACATAGCTCGCTATATACAGTAAGCCCTCATTAGGCCTCCCTATATACATATGGAAAATAAACCCACAACACATACACTCCTCCTCTCTTCCATTCCCTTGGAGCTCTTCTACTACGGGGCTAATATGATGACCTAATCGCTCCTGCACATCACAGAAAAGACACTGGAGTTCCCGTAGAGAGGCGCTGCCATTCTTTGTTGCCGGGATCGAAGCTCCAGGAGATCTTCCTCCCCAGAGATGTGCGCCGCAGACTGTGCCACACCAGACCATTATAATGAGGGCAATCTAGCCAAGGGCCCCTCCTGAGCCTCAGGCTTCGAGCGGTAACCCAGATTGCCCCCTTAAAATACACTTAAGGTGGAGTTACACGGTACGATATATTGTGCGATATGTCGTCGGGGTCAAAGATTCCGTGACGCACATGCGGCATCCTTAGACATATCGTAGCGTGTGACACCACCGAACGACTGTGAACGAGCAAAAATACTCACCTTATCGCTGCTCGTTGACACGTCGTTCATTTTCAAAATGTCGGTCCTCCTTCTGTGCGCTGGTTGTTCATCGTTCCTGAGGCAGCACACATCGCTCCGTGTGACATCCCGGGAACGACGAACACAGCTTACCTGCGTCCCGCCGGCAATGCTGAAGGAAGGAGGTGGGCGGGATGTTACCTCCCACTCATCTCCGCCCCTCTGCTTCTATTGGGCGGCTGCTGTGTGACGTCGCTGTGACGCCGAACGTGCCTTCCTCTTCAGGAAGAGGATGTTTGCCACCCACAGCAAGGTCGTTCGGGAGGTAAGTACGTGTGACGGGGGTAAACTACTTTGTGCGCCACGGGCAATGAATTGCCCGTGACGCACAAACGACGGGGGCGGGTGCAATCGCTCATGCGATCGCACGATATATCGTTCCGTGTGACCGCTGCCCTTATGCTAACAACTGATAATACCCACCTGTCAATATATTTATACATTTCCAGCAGTAATAACTGAGGAACGGCACACTGCATCTTTGTAAGGAAAGATGCTGTAGATGTATTTCATAGGAAATAGTAGTATTTTTTTTTTTTTAAGCTGTCCTGTTACAAGGGGCGCTCCACTTCATACGTTTTGATATTACAATCTTTTTATTTAGTACTTTGGCCGCCTCTCTACCCATTTAGCCAAACACAACCTTCTCCAGCTCCGCTATGGAGCGCAGAATTTAGGATATTAGGAATTCTAGGCCTCTGGGGTGTAATAATGTCTCGTGTTTTTTCCGCAGCTAAATCTAAAAATCAACAAAACTGCATTTTCGCTGTAAAGCCACTTTCATATCCTGCCTCATTTAACTTTGGCAGGCAGCGAGGATTGTTTTCTGCCGTTATTGCTGTAGCAATAAAAATCCAGAATTTGGTAATGGCAGGTGGCACACGGCCTTGTTTACATGTGCACTCAGCGCTGCTTGGATGGAGGCCCCAAGAAGCTTCCACAGGACGGTCCTGAAATGCCCTACAGCAGTGGTCTGCAGCTGTCATGGCATGCTGGGCTTTGTAGTTGCAGCTGAAAATGAACATGTAGCAGTTGTTTGGAGACACCATTACCTTTGTTTTGATTGCAGCACAGTATTTGCCCATGTCCTCTAGCAGACGCTTGAGTGTGTCCTCTATAGTGCGCCCTTCTTCATACTTGATCCTTTGGATCTGTTGTTTGAATCCTCTAAATGATGGTCTTACTTGGTATGTTTAGCACATATACGCTGTAACCTCTTTCTTCCTGCCTTTTTTTCCCCCCTAGTTGAGTTGGCTATGATCATGGATCGTCTGTATGGTGGCGTGTGCTATGCGGGCATTGATACCGATCCAGAGTTGAAATACCCAAAAGGTGCCGGACGGGTGGCGTTTTCAAATCAACAGAGCTACATAGCCGCTATCAGTGCTCGCTTCGTTCAGCTACAACACAATGATATTGACAAACGGGTAAGCAGGAGTCGTTGTGGTGGGTTCACAACATACGTTACAGCCATATATACTCGCGTAATATGAGTAGAATCCTCATATAATGTGTGTGTATGTATATATATGTATATATGTATGTATATATGTATATATGTGTATATATATAAAATATGTGTGTATATATATGTGTATATATATGTGTATGTATATATAATGTGTGTGTATATGTATATAGGTGGGTGGGTGGGTGTGTTTGTGTGTGTATATATATATATATATATATATATATATATATATATATATATATATATATATATATATATATATATATATATATATATATATATATATATATATATATATATATATATATATATATGTATATATATGTGTGTGTGTGTATAATAGTTGGATAGAGATATATGGATGGATATATGTATAATAGTTGGATAGAGATATATGGATGGATATATGTATAATAGTTGGATAGAGATATATGGATGGATATATGTATAATAGTTGGATAGAGATATATGGATGGATATATGTATAATAGTTGGATAGAGATATATGGATGGATATATGTATAATAGTTGGATAGAGATATATCTCTGTATGTGTGTGTGTATGCTATGCCACTGATATACTCATATGATCATTATACTCATGTCTATAGTATAATATTCACATCACATATAACACATTAGGTGAGTACGACTGTATATGTAAATATATTACCATAGGTATGTGTATAATACTGTGTGTGAGTAGAATGGCTGTATAGATGACTATAATACTTAAGATAGCTATGTACCCATATCTATATTTTAGTCATTTTTACATCCATTATACTCATATCTTATGTATTATACCTATGGTAATATTTTATCTACAGTAATATATTCATACATAGTCATATGCGCATCTACAGTTTTATACTCCTATATACGGTTGTCATACTCGTATCTATGGTATTACATTCATATAGTCATATGGTATGCCTATAGTCTATTATACTTATATCTACAATCATGTTACTCAAAAGTGTAGTATTATATTCATATATACAGTCATTATACTCATCTACTGTTAATGTATGGAAATCCGTAGATTTTTCCCTCATCGCCCATGACAGCACCACCTAACTAAGGGTGCTGTCATAGGCTCATATAAATCCCGTTACTGGTAAGTAACTAAGATTTTACAGTATATTCATATACACTGATTCTACCTATATAGGGTATAGTTTTACAGTACTATACTCATATGGTGAATAGTCATACTGTACTCATGTATATGATAGTCACTCACCTATGGTATACTCCCGTTGTACTTGTATCTGCAGTATTATACGTATATCTACACACAGTGTGTGTAGACTACAGTATTATACTCACGTATAGTCATACTGAGATCTGCAGGATCATACGCATATGGACATTATACCGATAATACCACTGATGTGAGTATGACTGAGTATTATACTGTAGATGAGGATAATAGCACAGTTCCAAGTATAACAACATGAGTATACCGTACTGAGAGTTACTCCAAACTTCATGAATGAGAGTTGATTTATTCCATAATTATTCAGGATACAAGCAAGGAAAATGTTTGAAAAAGGCTTATTAGCCGAAAACGCATTCTTTTCCTTGCTTTGTATCCTGAATAATTATGGAATAAATCCATTATAATCGTTTATGAAGTTTGGAGTGCCGATCCTTTATTTGCTGCATATTGTGGATGTCTTCCCTGGATTCAGGCTCCGTGGATTGTGAGTGCTGCCTGGATATTTTGACCATGTGAGTATTGTAAATATGAATATTGTACCATATATAGGTATAGTCACAGTATATATGAATATAATACTGTAAATATGCGTATAATGTTCATCTATACAGTAAATGAGTATATTGACTAAATACGTGAATGATACCATAGATATGAGTATAATACCATAAATCTGAGTATAGTGACTATAGAAACAGCCATTATGTTTGTATCTATGGGATTCTACTTATATGTTCATATGTGCATCTTTTTTATACATAATATATACATAATAAATACATATATTTTATGTAAAAAGCTGCATATATGAACATTTAAGTAGAATCCCATACATACAAATATAATGGCTGTTTCTATAAGTAGAATACCGAAGATATGAGTATGATGGCTCGAATACAATATAATAATCATAGCTAGGAGTATATTGACTGTATAAGTAGACATAATACAGTACATATGACACTTTACTGACAGTTGTTGTTTGGAAACCATTATCATGATGTGGCTTCCATAGATGATGTCTGATCTCTGGGCCCCACACCTACCTCCACAGATTAGTCTCGCTCCACCATGAATAGTTGTCTCTCTGTTTACTTGTATGGGAGGTCAGAAAATAGCTGAGATAAAATATCAGACATGTGCCTGTGCCATAAATGTCTACAATGGGAATACCCCTTTAAGGAAACTTCTCTCTCCAGTGGTATGATATATACAGTGTAAGTAAGCACTGGATTTATGGCCAGATGACCTCTCTCGGCCTCGCTTTTACGAGCGCGTGGCAGGGTAATTCTATTCAGCAGGACATCTTCTTTTCCGTTTGCCAGTTACTTGGAAATCACTTGTGCAGAAGTGAATGTTATTTTTCCTACAGCTCCTCGATTCCAGGTCTTAAGCTCGCACATTTTATTGTGGTTGCTAATCTGCCTAAAATATCAACCCCAGCAGCACACGCCTCAGAATTAAGAGTCTGTATTGAGGAGTCGTGCCGCTCACTTGCCGATGCCTTTCCCAGAACTGGAGCGTTGCACAGCCAGGTCATTAGCTCTGAGGCTGCCAACATCACTCGCCTCACCTCCGGCCTGACGCAGACCAGCCCTCTTTAACCCTAGTCAGTTATGGAAGGATGGCTCTATTCTATAGAAATTAGCAGGACAAGACTTTGACGAGACTGACACAGATAAATATGACCATCCCCCACCTTCCTTCTTTGCTGATGTTCATCAGGATCTGATTTTTGAAAAGTCAGCAATGAGAAATCACATCCACTCTGTGAAGATCTAAGGTTGTTTTAATCACCTAGGCAGGGTAACAATGCAGGTATTTTTATTCTTCCGTCCATGGTCTTAGAGCAACCCCTGGTAGATGGCCAAAATGAGATGTCCCAAGTCCACGAGATCTCAAACCAGAACCGGTAGTCTCACTGCCCCCGTATCAGGCGACATCCACTTTCTCCCAACTTGTGGCCCACAGATTTTGTATCTCCCACCATTATGGTCGGCAGTCCTAGCCTATGCTCCTCCAGACGATGGATACCATGACGGTAGCACTTTTATCCAGCTCCAGCCGGCAACAAACCCCCCATCCACTCGTCTGTGTCCTCAGTACCCCAAGCCGCATCCTTGGTAGAAGCTCAGCCCCCAAGAAACACATTCCTGTTGTACCAATCCCCCCCCCCCCCCCACCCATTACACTCCCAAAGCTAACTGTGCATTGGTTGAGATATTTTCCTGAGGCCAAACACCTCACCTGGGACTGTATGTGCGACCCACCGTGGTGACTGCTCTACTGGATCTACTATTTACTGTCACCATCCACATACTGGGACTAGAAGCTGAGAAAACAATGGCTTAAATGAGGTCCTTGTGACACAAACAAGAGTAATTGAATAATTGCTTTAGTCTAATTACCAATCTCATGCCTGGCCTTCTGTGTACCTTAAACTGACAAGCAACAATGAGTTCAATGTAACCAGCGCTCCGTGCTGTAAAGTCTACATCCCTTAGACCTGTGGACTCCACTCTGTCCATTGGTCCAATAGTCCACTGCCAGCTCCTCACACACTCAAAGATTATAAAAATGCCCTTATGTAATGTTCTCATAGTTCAACAAGTAATATTTTTCTTGATGGTGGTTCAGAATGGGTTAATAAATAAAATAAGCAGTTGACACTTGGCCAATCCCCGGCCACTCCTGTTCCAATGGTGCCCGGTTCCCCTATATTTTCTACTTTGCAGTCCTGTCTTGATGTATTATAAATGTTGGTAAATGTCAGTTCCGCTAATCATGGGCCTCAGTATAGACCCTCAGCCAGTGATTGGCTTAGCGGCATTTTCTGTGCATTTGGACTGGATATAAATAAAAAAAAAAAAGTCTGCCAGAAGGTCCTGGGCAGCATCGAAACAGGATCGGCGGGGAATCGGTAAGGTTCTTATTCCTCTTTCTTTTACTTTTTTTAAATAATCCATTAACCCCTTGATGACCACCAATACTACTTTAAACTGACCTGATAAATGCAGCAGTAGTGAGCTGTACACTATAGCTGAGACAGCGCTGCATCACGTGTTGGCGCTGACCATAACTGTATACCCCTTAGATGCTACGGTCAATAGCGATTACGGCACCTAAATGGTTATCGGTGTTGGGACTCCTCTTTAACCCATCAGCATCCTCAGATCATGATTGTAAGTCTATGTGCCCAAGGGAGATTAAACCTGTGGATTTATCTGCGGAAGATCCACGGATTTTCTGGATTTTCCAGATAAATCTGCAGGTTTCAGCATGCACAGACACTCCTTATGTTATCCTATGGGACATGGGGAGTGCTGTGTCCATGCTGCAGATACGTGCGGCTGCGGAACATGCTGAGGATGTCCCGCAGACGCACGTAATTGCATGATAATTCTTTCTGCGGAATTACGTGCGGAAATCCCGGCCCTCCAGTATGGAGATAGAGGCCGGGACTTCTGCAGGTAATCCGCAGGAATGTCCGCAGGTTTACCCAGCTATTTCGCTGTTGGACCGCAGCTAAAAAAAAAAAAAAAAAAAAAAGCTGCGGCCGCACCTGCGGATATATCCACAGGTGCGTGCTCCCATGGGCACATAGCCTTAATGGCTGTGAATTGGCATGATAACCATCAGGATCACACACCCTTAGTCTGCCAGCTGTAGTGACCTGTTCAGAAGTTGGCAACATTTAGGTGGTAAAAATAACATTTTTCTTTCCGGTCATACCACTCAGTATTAATTCCTGTAAAGCATCTGAAGGGTTAATAAACTACCTCAATGCAGTGTTGAATATAGGGGCGCTGTTTATAAAATGGGATCACTTTGAGGGTTTTCCAATATGTAGGTCCCAGTCAGTCACTTCAAAACAGAATAGGTCCCTAAAAAAAATTAGGATGTTAGAAGCTTTAAAATTGTAGCCGAAATTTTTCAAAGAAAATTACCTTATATATAAGACGCACTTTTTCCCCCCAAAATGTCCAATGGTCTGAATGTGGCTGCGGGGAATGAGGGTGCTGCGGTGGAGCGGGTCATCGGGGGCACGAGCAGGCTGTAGCAGCCTGCCGTGACCACGTGGGCCCGCTCTTTACATATGCACGCCAATCCTCCCACCCATCTCTCAGCGGTGAAGCCGGCGCTGACAGGTGGGCAGGATGATGAGCGGAGGGGTGCGCGCATAATTAACAGCTGGCCCGCATGATCACCCCTGGTAACTACAGCCTGGAGTGATCATGTGCGGCTGTATTCACTGCCCTCCGTGCATCATTATCAGCGCGGGGGGCAGTGAATCAGTGTACTCACCCGTCAACGTGTGTGGAGCCGTCCCCCTGCAGCATCGCGATGTCTTCCTGTCTGTGCCGGTCAGCTGATCTGTGTAGAGAGCGGTGAGCACAGCGATGACGTAATCGCTGTGCGCGCCGCTAGTGGCCACACAGATCAGCTGACCGGCACGGACAGGAAGACATCGCGATGCTGCAGACAATGGTGACTGGCTCCACTCAGCGGCGCTGCAGCTGAGACAGAGAGGAAGCTAATCGGTGCTGCAGGGAGCGAGGGAAGGCGAGTATAAACGTTTATTTTTTTTTCTGTGCCATAGGATACAGTCCATATACCAGGATGGGGGTATATTATGAGCAGGATGGGGGTATATTATGAGCAGGATGGGGGTATATTATGAGCAGGATGGGGGTATATTATGAGCAGGATGGGGGTATATTATGAGCAGGATGGGGGTATATTATGAGCAGGATGGGGGGTATATTATGAGCAGGATGGGGGGTATATAGTAGGATGGGGGGTATATAGTAGGATGGGGGGTATATAGCAGGATGGATGGGGGTATATGAGCAGGATGGATGGGGGTATATGAGCAGGATCATATACAAGGCAGGAGGATCGTTACCAGTATGGGGTACCTTAGTAGAGAATTTCGGGACATTACCCCCATAACAGTGTCAGCAGCAGATCCTCGCCCCATAACAGTGTGTCATGACCACATTTTTTGGTTAACATTTTATTTTCCTATTTTCCTCCTCTAAAACCAGGGTGCGTCTTATGGTCAGGTGCGTCTTATAGTCCGAAAAATACGGTACAAAACCTAACAAAATAAAAGAACATTTTACAGCCGGTGCCGATGTAAAGCCGACATGGGGTGAATGTTACTAACTTTTTTTGTGATGTGTGACTATGTGGATTAAAGGGATAATCATTCAAAGTTTTGAAAACTGCAAATTTTTGTCACATTTCTGATAGGTTTTGCATTTATATATCAAAATATCAACCTAAATTTACCATATCCTAAAAGTTCTCACGGGAAAAAAAAAAATCAATCTCGGGATCACTGGAATGTGTTTGAAGCATTGCAGAATTATTACATGAATTGAAAAATTTTGCCTGGCCACTAAGGAGTTAAAAATGAGTCGCCCACTAAACAATGACTAAACCGTACATGAGTCCCCTAAAATCCCCGCACTGGCAGAGACAGACATTTTATCATTGAAAGTAAGTCTGTCAGAAGGTTTTTTTTTTTTTTTTTTGTTTGGTTTTTTTTTGCTTTGCAAAATGCCTCCACTACAATTTAGATTCACCGCTGTTTTCTAAAGATGTACCTGCTTCAAAAAGTAAAAAAAACAAAGAAGCACTTTAATCCCTGTGGGAGTAAGAGGGACGTGTCCTCAGATAATTACCTGTATAAATACATTTAACACAAAATCCTGATTTTAAACATTGTTTTTTTTAATGTATTTTTTCCCCCTATATCATAATTTGTATGTTGAAAAATGATATATATTGTGCAATTTTCTCACTTGCCTCTGGGCTATTCTAGACTTTTACTACCTGTGTTAGGAATCAACATCTACATTAGCCATAAGAGACCCGAATGCCATCTTCTGTATTGAAGCATCTAATGAGCGTATGCAAAGGATATTGTAAAAGGTGGGGGGAGCAGGGTCAGATGTGACGCCTATTGTGATTGCTGGATCCTTTACCACCAGCTGTGTATAAAGGTGTTGCCTGTCATTGCAATCTTGCCTCTGATGATTAGGAGCCCGCTGAAAACACCTCTTAAAAGTATAGGTCTAGAAATGCCCCAGTGGTCAGTGTGATAATTGCAAGAGGTCTAATTTTGTGTTTCAATGCAGATTGTGATGTGAAAACGAATACATAACACAAAATCCTGATTTAAAGTTAACCTGTCAGGTCATCCAGAGCCACGAGCAGTTCTGGTTGCATATGTCTAATCCCTACCTAACTGTCCCTGTATCTATTCTCCAAAATGCCTCAAAAATCAAACAAGAGTTAACACTTATCAAATCCTAAATATGAATAGACTCAAAACACAAACATAAACAATAAAAACAGTTTATTCAAAGATGCAGGGATAATAAGAACCAATAAAAACAAAGGAGAGGAGTAAGGATGCAAAGCAGGGTAAGGTATAACAATTAGGCCATGTGCGCACGTTGCGTTCTATTCCGCAGCGTGTAAGTCACTGCATGTGTGTCGAAAAAGCTGCGTTCTGAGATTCATTCGGCAGAACGCAACGTGCGCACATTCCTGGAGAATTAATGCGTTCTGGATGCTTTCTCTGCCATAGCCAGTGCAGTCCCACTCTGCTCTGCAGAATCCCCATAGACTTGCAGCAGAGCCGAGTGGGATCGGACTGTCAAAAAGAGCATGGCTGGCTGCAAGAAAGTGCTGCGCGATCCGAATGAACTCTGATGACCTTCACCCGACTTCATTGTGATCGCGCGACTCTGTGCGTGTGCTGCGGCTTGATTTGCGTTCACACGCGAAGGACTCATCTGTGATCGCAAATCCCCTGAGTGACTGCAGTGAGTCGCGCCATCAGCTGTGCTTTTACTCAGGTTACTCGCGGCCACAGCTGCAGTCCTCCACCTGTGAGCGGTGGCCGCGAGTAACCTCAGTGACAGCACAGCTGATCGCGCGACTCACTTCAGTTGCTGCATGGAGCTCACAGGAGCGGCGGTGTTCTACTGCCGCTCCTGTCAGCTTCCGATGTAGTAGAGCTGGAAGCGTCGTGGGACCTTGCGTGGATTATGTCGGACCTGGAGGTGTTTTTGAGGGATTAATAAAGTGGTGAAAGAGGGTGTTTTTTTGTCTTTCATTACAAACAAAGGATTTTTTGGATGTGTGTTTTATTTTCTTCTAACTTACAGTTTAATCATGGAAGGTATCTCTGGGAGACGCCTGCAATGATTAACCTAGGACTTGGTGGCAGCTATGAGCTGCTGCCATTAACTCCTTATTACCTCGATTGCCACCGCACCAGGGCAATTTGGGATGAGCCGGGTAGCGTCCCGGGACTGTCGCATCTAATGGATGCGGCAATTCCGGGTGGCTGCTGGCTGATATTGTTAGGCTGGGGGGCTTCCCATAACGTGGAGCTCCCCATCCTGAGAATGCCAGCCTTCAGCCGTGTGGCTTTACCTTGGCTGGTATCCAAATTGGGGGGGTGGACCGCATGTGTTTTTTTTTTTTTCTATAATTATATATTTATTTTTTTTACTACTCTACATAGACACGCCCACCGGCGGCTGTGATTGGTTGCAGTGAGACAGCAGTCACTCAGGGTGGGGGAGTGTCTGACTGCAGCCAATCATAGGCACCGGTGGGCGGAGGAAGCAGTGAATACTAGATGGATTAATGAGCGGCCGGCATTTTCAAGAGGAGAAGCCGCCACAGTGTGAACGCCGTGCAGTGCCGCGCCAGTGATCATGGATCGGTGAGTATGAGAGAGGGGGTGGGAGGGAGAGACCGACATGAACAGAGAGAGAGAGAGAGAGACAGAGAGAGAGACCGAAAGACCTGCGTTTATTATGTCAAAAACACATGCAGATCGCTAGTAAGAAGCAAGTGAAACACATTCTTTCTAGAAAAATATGCGTTTTGACATTTCACATTGACTTCAATGTTATTAAAACGCTACCAAAATAGCAAAAACAATTGACATGCTGCTTCTTCAAACGCAGAGTTTTTGACAAATTTTAAGCAACTAAAACGCTGAGTTTGTAAAAGCATCGTGCGCACAAGAAAGCCCTATTTTCCATAGACTTTGCCAGGAAATCAAAACACATGAAATTTTGCGTTAAAACGCTGCAGTTCAAAACAGAAACTCATGAAAAAAAGCAAAGTGCGCTCATAGCCTTAAAGCAAAATTTGGCTGCAATCTGGTAACAATTATTACTTTTCAAAATTCCCTTGGACCTAAATGGTTCCATAAAAAAATCTTCTGGTGCTGGGTAGATGAAAGAGTAATGCAAATTCAGAAGATAAGAAATACAAATATGTAATCAGCGGTGAAAAGAAAAATTTGTAAAAATATTAACGTGCATTAAGTGCTGTGCAAAAAATACACTTCTGAGGAAGTGTTCCATACGAAACATGCGTTAGGGGGGTGAGCAGTCGTCCGTGCTTGATTCTCTGTACTTAACTGCTTCTTTGCGTGATCGTTATTATGCTCTTGTCATCTGGTTTTCCTTATGTGCTGATTGGAGATTCTGAGGGAGTGAGACACTTTGCTGGTTGATTTATTATATTGGTATTTACCACTAATTTTCTTATACATTTTCCAGCATTCTGTCTCATCCCTCTTTGCTCTTCATTCCTTGAATTGGTTTTTGTTATTTGTCCATATTTGTGGACTGATCAGAATTTTTTTAGCATTGTTGCACTAGTACTCATCTGCATAATCTTGCATCAATTTTGGTTCTAACATTATCTTGTATATATTTTATGTTGATATTTTTCTTGTTGTATTTTTTGCACAGCACGTAATGCACTTTGTCACGAAAAGGGAGGAGGAAGAGGAAGTTACACCCCCCTTTCCACCCGACAGAGCACGTGACTCGCTCTCTAGTTCCCCCCTTATAGTCAGGCGAATTATGGAGTTGCCCGACAATAAGTCAGGATGCCGCTATTCTACTATGCCGATGATTGAAGGGTTCCCGGTGAGAGTAAGGTATATAGTCCCCCGACTCCCGCAGGCGGAATATATCTAAACCTCCCCAGATCTCACTGGTTGCCCCACAATGATCCTTGGCATAAACTCGCTGCCACCAATCGATTACGATAACTATTAAGCAGAGCCCACAGACGTGGGATTCAGGATCGAGATAACAGAACAGCTCAAGATTAAATTATATATTTCTTTGTCGCTCCATTGGGAGACCCAGACAATCGGGTGTATAGCTTCTGCCTCCGGAGGCCACACAAAGTATTACACTTAAAAGTGTAAAGCCCCTCCCCTTCTGCCTATACACCCCCCATGCATCACGGGCTCCTCAGTTTTTATGCTTTGTGCGAAGGAGGCACACATGCACGCATAGCTCCACATCTTAGTCAGCAGCAGCTGCTGACTATGTCGGATGGAAGAAAAGAGGGCCCATAACAGGGCCCCCAGCATGCTCCCTTCTCACCCCACTCTTGTCGGCGGTGTTGTTAAGGTTGAGGTACCCATTGCGGGTACAGAGGCTGGAGCCCATATGCTGTTTTCCTTCCCCATCCCTTAAGGGCTCTGGGTGAAGTGGGATCCTATTCGGTCTCCAGGCACATGAGACCGTGCTCCCTCCGCAGCCCCTGGGGAATCTGCTGACAGGAGCCGAGTATCGACAGGGACAAGGCCCTGCTACTGTGAGGTACTCTGTGTCCCCGTGGGGACCGCGCATAGAGCGCTGATGCCACACACACTGCAGCACTGCTGGGTGTGTTAGTGCGCCGGGGAGTAATGCCACTGACAGCCGCGCCGGCCGCGCTGTGAGGTACTCTGTGTCCCCGTGGGAACCGCGCATGGAGCGCTGGTGGCCATATATACTTCAGCACTGCTGGGTGTGTTTGTGCGCCGGGGACTACCGCGCCGACCGCGCTTATATGCCGGCCGCGCTTATTACTTTAGTCCCCGGCTTTTGCGGCCTAGTATCGCATATTCCCGCCCCCAGGCCTGCCAGTCAGGGGAAGGGCGGGACGCTGCACAGGACGTTAGTGCTGAGGGTTGGAGCATACTTGTATCCTCCTCCCCCCTCATACAGCACACTGGGGCTCCAGATTCCCGCATTTTCTAGGGCACGCCCACGGCCCCCTCCTCTCCACAGAACGCCGGCAGCCATTCCTGTCAGCACTTCTAACGCTGGAGAGGAGAGACAACAGGCTCTGGGAGGCCCATGCAGGGATTCTGGTGATCACACAACCGCTTTGAGCGGTCGGTAAGCAGCACCTGAGGTGCTGGCCCCACTGAGTGCAGAAGTGTACATATATATATATGCTTATATGCTATACATTTACACTGTACTGTCGCACTGTTGATTTTTGGCTATATACCCTCCTGGATTGTACTCAGAGGAGACAACAGCATGTCGTTTGCAAATAGCAAGGGTGCCAAAGCACAGGCTACTTTGCAACCTGTACCTCATGTGCGGCTATACTACCGGCTGGTTCCACGGACCCTCATTGTGTGCAATGCTCGGCCCCTGTGGCACTTACTCAGCCTGAGCCTCTGCTACTGGTGGCCCAGGTAGAACCACCTGCTACCACTGTCCAGGTGACAGGGACGGAGTTTGCAGTGTTTGCTGACAAACTGTCTGAGACTATGGATAAATGGTCTGCTAGGATACTAGAAGCTTTACAGTCCAGACCGGTGACTCAGGCCCCGGGCACTGTTCAATCATTGACCCCAGGCCCCCCTCAATTGGAGCTGCAGAGTGCTCCTGGGATGACCCATGGGTCCCAGGGTGAGGTCTCTGACATGGACCGCAGTCCCAGGCCGCCTAAGCGGGGGCGCTGGGAAATTCCCTCGACTTCATCACACTGTTCAGGGTCTCAGCAGGAAGACTCTCTGGATGATGAAGCGGAGTTAGCAGATCAGGATTCTGATCCTGAGACCGCGCTTAACCTGGATACACCTGATGGTGACGCCATAGTGAATGACCTTATAGCAACCATCAATCAGGTGTTGGATATTTCTCCACCAGCTCCTACAATTGAGGAGTCAGCTTCTCAGCAGGAGAAATTCCGTTTCAGGTCTCCCAAGCGTCCATTGAGTATGTTTCTGGATCACTCTGACTTCAGAGAGGCAGTCCAGAAACACCGAGCTTGTCCAGATAAGCGTTTTTCCAAGCGCCTTAAGGATACACGTTATCCCTTCCCCCCTGACGTTGTCAAGGGCTGGGCTCAGTGTCCTAAGGTGGATCCTCCTGTCTCCAGACTGGCGGCTAGATCCATAGTTGCAGTGGAAGATGGGGCTTCACTCAAAGATGCCACTGACAGACAGATGGAGCTCTGGTTGAAATCCATCTATGAAGCTATCGGCGCGTCTTTTGCTCCAGCATTCGCAGCCGTATGGGCACTCCAAGCTATCTCAGCTTGTCATGCGCAGATTAATGCAGTCACACATACATCTGCTCCGCAAGTGGTGTCCTTAACCTCTCAGGCGTCGGCGTTTGCGTCCTACGCCATTAATGCGGTCCTGGACTCTACGAGCCGTACAGCGGTAGCATCCGCCAATTCGGTGGCAGTCCGCAGGGCCATGTGGTTACGTGAATGGAAGGCAGACTCCGCTTCCAAAAAGTTCTTAACCGGATTGCCATTTTCTGGCGACCGCCTGTTTGGTGAACGATTGGATGAAATCATTAAACAATCCAAGGGAAAGGACTCTTCCTTACCCCAGTCCAAACCAAACAGACCTCAACCACGGAAGGTACAATCGAGGTTTCGGTCCTTTCGGCCCACGGGAAGGTCTCAGTTCTCCTCGTCCAAAAGGCCTCAAAAGGATCAGAGGAACTCCGATGCATGGCGGTCTAAGTCACGTCCTAAAAAGACCGCCGGAGGAACCGCTCCCAAGGCGGCCTCCTCATGACTTTCGGCCTCCTCACACCACATCCTCGGTCGGTGGCAGGCTTTCCCGCTTTTGCGACGCCTGGCTGCCACAGGTAAAAGACCGATGGGTGAGAGACATTCTGTCTCACGGTTACAGGATAGAGCTCAGCTCTCGTCCTCCGACTCGTTTTTTCAGAACATCCCCGCCCCCCGAGAGAGCCGATACTCTTCTTCAGGCGGTGTGCACTCTGAAGGCGGAAGGGGTGGTGATCCCTGTGCCTCTTCAGCAACAGGGTCACGGTTTTTACTCCAACTTGTTTGTGGTACCGAAAAAGGACGGATCCTTCCGTCCTGTTCTGGACCTAAAACTGCTCAACAAACACGTAAAAACCAGGCGGTTCCGGATGGAATCGCTCCGCTCCGTCATCGCCTCAATGTCCAAAGGAGATTTCCTAGCATCAATCGACATCAAAGATGCTTATCTCCACGTACCAATTGCACCAGAGCATCAGCGCTTCCTGCGTTTCGCCATAGGAGACGAACATCTTCAGTTCGTGGCACTACCTTTCGGCCTGGCGACAGCCCCACGGGTCTTCACCAAGGTCATGGCAGCAGTGGTAGCAGTCCTACACTCTCAGGGACACTCGGTGATCCCTTACTTAGACGATCTGCTTGTCAAGGCACCCACTCAAGTGGCATGCCAACACAGCCTGAACATTGCTCTGGAGACTCTCCAGAGTTTCGGGTGGATCATCAATTTTCCAAAGTCAAATCTGACACCGGCCCAATCTCTGACATATCTTGGCATGGAGTTTCATACTCTTCCAGCGATAGTGAAGCTTCCGCTGGACAAACAGCGTTCACTACAGACAGGGGTGCGATCTCTCCTTCAAGGCCAGTCACACCCTCTGAGGCGCCTCATGCACTTCCTAGGGAAGATGGTAGCAGCAATGGAGGCAGTTCCTTTTGCGCAGTTTCATCTGCGTCCTCTTCAATGGGACATTCTCCGAAAATGGGACAGGAAGTCGACGTCCCTCGACAGGACAGTCTCCCTTTCACGGGCAGCCAAGGCTTCCCTTCAGTGGTGGCTTCTCCCCACTTCTCTGTCGGGGGGGAAATCCTTCCTTCCCCCATCATGGGCTGTGGTCACGACTGACGCGAGCCTGTCAGGGTGGGGAGCGGTTTTTCTCCACCACAGGGCTCAGGGAACCTGGACTCCGACAGAGTCCTCCCTTCAGATCAATGTTCTGGAGATAACGGCAGTGTATCTTGCCCTAAAGGCGTTCCAGCCGTGGCTGGAAGGCAAGCAGATCCGAATTCAGTCGGACAACTCCACAGCGGTGGCATACATCAACCACCAAGGGGGAACACGCAGTTGGCAAGCCTTCCAGGAAGTCCGGCGGATTCTTATGTGGGTGGAAGCCACGGCCTCCACCATATCCGCAGTTCACATCCCGGGCGTAGAAAACTGGGAAGCAGACTTTCTCAGTCGCCAGGGCATGGACGCAGGGGAATGGTCCCTTCACCCGGACGTGTTTCAGGAGATCTGTTGCCGCTGGGGGATGCCGGACGTCGACCTAATGGCGTCACGGCACAACAACAAGGTCCCAACATTCATGGCACGGTCTCAAGATCACAGAGCTCTGGCGGCAGACGCCTTAGTTCAGGATTGGTCGCAGTTTCAGCTCCCTTATGTGTTTCCTCCTCTGGCACTGTTGCCCAGAGTGTTACGCAAGATCAGGTCCGACTGTCGCCGCGCCATCCTCGTCGCGCCAGACTGGCCGAGGAGGTCGTGGTACCCAGATCTGTGGCATCTCACGGTGGGTCAACCGTGGCCACTACCAGACCGACCAGACTTGCTGTCTCAAAGGCCGTTTTTCCATCTGAATTCTGCGGCCCTCAACCTGACTGTGTGGCCATTGAGTCCTGGATCCTAGCGTCTTCAGGGTTATCTCAAGAGGTCATTGCCACTATGAGACAGGCTAGGAAACCAACGTCCGCCAAGATCTACCACAGGACGTGGAGGATATTCCTATCTTGGTGCTCTGATCAGGGTTTTTCTCCCTGGCCATTTGCCTTGCCCACTTTTCTTTCCTTCCTTCAATCAGGATTGGAAAAAGGGTTGTCGCTCGGCTCTCTTAAGGGACAAGTCTCAGCGCTCTCTGTGTTTTTTCAGAAGCGCCTGGCCAGACTTCCACAGGTACGCACGTTCCTGCAGGGGGTTTGTCACATAGTCCCTCCTTACAAGCGGCCGTTAGAACCCTGGGATCTGAACAGGGTACTGATGGCTCTTCAGAAACCACCTTTCGAGCCAATGAAGGATATTTCTCTTTCACGCCTTTCACAGAAAGTGGTTTTCCTAGTAGCAGTCACATCACTTCGGAGAGTGTCTGAGCTAGCAGCGCTGTCATGCAAAGCCCCTTTCCTGGTGTTTCACCAGGACAAGGTGGTTCTGCGTCCGGTTCCGGAATTTCTACCTAAGGTGGTATCCCCCTTTCATCTCAATCAGGATATCTCCTTACCCTCTTTTTGTCCTCATCCAGTTCACCAGTGTGAAAAGGATCTGCACTTGTTAGATCTGGTGAGAGCACTCAGACTCTACATTTCTCGTACGGCGCCCTGCGCCGTTCGGATGCACTCTTTGTCCTTGTCGCTGGCCAGCGTAAAGGGTCACAGGCTTCGAAATCAACCCTGGCTCGGTGGATCAAGGAACCAATTCTCGAAGCTTATCGATCTTCTGGGCTTCCGGTTCCCTCTGGGCTGAAAGCCCATTCTACCAGAGCCGTGGGTGCGTCCTGGGCTTTGCGGCACCAGGCTACGGCTCAGCAGGTGTGTCAGGCGGCTACCTGGTCGAGCCTGCACACTTTCACGAAACACTATCAGGTGCATACCTATGCTTCGGCGGATGCCAGCCTAGGTAGGCAAGTCCTTCAGGCGGCGGTTGCCCACCTGTAGGAAAGGGCCGTGGTACGGCTCTATTACGAGGTATTATTTTACCCACCC